>NW_017307341.1:138846-166275 GCF_000935625.1 Nanorana parkeri
GAGAGGAAGAGGGAACCAGGAGTGTTGCATAGAAGGGCTGTGGGGTGGGATGTAAATAAGGGGAAGAAAGAGGAAAAGAGGTAAGTCCCCTAGAACGGCTCTGGGATTAGAGTAAAGCAAGCTGGTAGTTTGTGGTCATAGCAGAGAATAGTTGAATAGTTTATATTGAAATACATTTGTTGTATGTAACGTTGAGTATTGCAGTCCATGTCTCCTTTATAAGAGAGACATCCCTTGCATACAACTCCTATATGAAGATATAGATTATAAGTGTCCTTCAATTATGAGGAACATATTCACCTGGTTTATAGATTAACACTATAGATTAGGCCTGTGCAATTCAAGGGAAGAGATAGAGGAAAGCGTTCACCAATGTCACCGTGTCAAATATTCAGATCAACAGTAGATAGGACAACGTCATCAGCACTCCAATCCAGAGAATCACATCATTGTAAATCCAATTTATTGGCAAAAGTCATAAAAACAAGCGCTTTCGGGGGCCGCGCAGGGTCCCCTTCATCAGGCTCAGTAGTGACTGTCACTACTATCGTCACTGTCACTATTGTCACTACTGAGCCTGATGAAGGGGACCCTGCGCGGCCCCCGAAAGCGCTTGTTTTTATGACTTTTGCCAATAAATTGGATTTACAATGATGATAACGTTGTCCCATCTACTGTTGCATTGAGAGCGGCGCCATCCGCGGTCATTGCGAGCACCTATTATCATTGGGACAGACCGGTAAGGAGTGCAACAAGGTATATGGACTAAATATTAGGATCAGTCATGAGTCCCTGGAACTGCATGTGCTGAACTGTGCTGTCACTTTCCTAATTCTAGGCAGCCCAGTCCTGGGCTTCATTTACTAAAGGAGTAGAGACAGTTCACTTTTGCAAAGTAATTGTTCACTGTGCTCGGTTAAACGGGGTGAATGTGGTGGATCAAAACATGTACGACCAAGAATCCTGAAATTGCATTTTTACTTGTTCATGATTGGGTGATTGAAGTGAACACGGCTTATTTACTAAGGCCAGTGAATGTTCTTTGCATTCACTTTGCTCAGTGAACAGTCCTTACTTTTGTAGTTATGTCACCTTTTCAAGGTAAACTAACTCACATCACTCTTCCCTCCACCCCGGTCCATGCTGCATTTATCTGCAATGATGGCCCCCATGCATGTATACCCAACGCATATGTCTGAAAGGGCCTTAAAGAGAACCTGTCATCCATGTATTACACTACAATAACGAATCCAGCTATACATTATACAATGTCAAATGGAATGTCATATAAATCTAGAACCGTTGCCTGAGATATGAAAAGGGGCATCTTTTCCTGTATGAGTATTGGCCACACATTGAGTGTGCCTACAGTGTGCCTACAGGCTCCAGTAATTAAAGTCGGCCCTGAATATGCATATATTAATCTCAACCTAATTAGCACTGGAACACTGTAACAATCCAAGCCAGTTCTTATGTAGCTGTATTGTGAACCATAAGACATGCTTCTGTTTGTTTCCTGGGCCCCCTATGGCCCCCCCGTAGCAGTTACACAATGTGCAATTGCTATAGTTACTACAGTCATTGCTACACAAAAAAAAAAAATCTTTGACCAGGATGTTGTGAGACTAGTTCTATGCTATTCAAACATTGCCATTTTTTTTCCACTGCAATTAAAAGCCTGTATGTTTACCTCCCTAAGTAATAAATGCGTTGTCAAGGTTAGAAGATAAATTCAATCCACTGGGTGTCTTGTGCAAGAAACCGTCATTCAGAAATGTCTGAGAATGAAACGGAGGAAATGGCTAGCTGCTTCTTTGTGAACATTCTGTAAAGGATTACAATGTATCTAAACTAAAAAAATGAAAATGTGACATATTGCAGCGTGCCAGTCCTTAGATGTGGTGACTGCGTGTGTTTGCTCTTTTCAGTCTAGTTTTCCCTTTATTTCTTCTTCTTTTTATCACCTGGTGATTCTGCCTTGTCATAGGGTGACAACGCTCAGGGTACTGTATCTATGGAGGAGCAGCATTGTCACCCTATGAATTGTCCATTTTTTTAAATGTGAATTTCTTTCAGATGGAGCTAAATTGCCAGATAGTAAGTGTATACTCCGCAGGGCCCACACAGTGTCAATTTAGCTCCATCTGAAAGAAATGCCTTCCAGCATGCATTGAAATACAGTATATACATTGAAGGGAGTTTATCAAAACTGGAGCAGGCAAAATCTGGAGCAGTTGCCCATGGCAACCAATCAGCTTCTCTCTTTAGTTTGTTCAGTTAAGGTTTGAAATTGAAAGAGAGATGCTGTTTGGTTGCCATGCACAGCTGCTCCACTTTTTGTCTGCTCCAGTTTTGATAAATTCCCCCCATTGTGTCTGGCCATAAAGACTAATGGCCCCATACGCTGAGCCAAAGACATTCACTCATTATTCTCTATGGACAGAATCAGGGCATGCAGTGCATTTCAAAGTCCACTAGAACCACCAAAGGATAGGAATAATATGTGAACCCTGGGCAGGCCAGGTAGCATATTTGTGCAGATCTAGCAAATTATTCCATTCCACAAAGTTTCTGTGAAAGTTGCATTTATCCTTTAAAGTAGGCCTAAGTTCAGATATATTCTTTCAAGTAAATGCATGTATGCTAAGTGACGTGTAACACTTTTCACAGAGACACAGTACCCCCACCCCCTTCCCAACAATGCTTTCATCTGCTTTATTCCCCCAAAGGGCAGAGCCATCCTTATTCAGGCACCATCAAACGCTAGCATCTACTTCCTGGAATGGCTTGATGGATTAAAGATGACAGAGTTATATATAAAAAAAGGAAAGTATGACACAGATTAGCCCCTCCTTCCTCCTGCCTGCAGCAGACTGATAATATCATCTTACCTTAGGCAATGTCATTTGTTTGGAGCTCAAGGAGTGATTTTTAATAAGAGCTTTTTGGAAAAATAATGCTGTTATATTTTGACAAATGTCAGGAATTTATTCATGCAGAGTTGTAAAGTTTCAAAAAACATTGCTGTACATGAATGTTGTTTGGATCATGTTCTGAACCCGTTCTTTTGTTCAGAATAGATTGAACTGTTGTACCGCAAAAAATGTTTAGATGATTAACTGAAAGTATTAAAAAACTGAAAATGCATCTTTATTTTTGATCTGCATTCTAGATGTTTCAACGCAAACCAATGGAACAACCGCAGATTCTACAACGGACACTACAGACACATCTCCAGAAGAGTCCACCACTGGAACAAGTGTATCTACAGATTTTATGTCATCTACCACTGACAGTACTACTTATCAGTCTAATACAACACAAACAATTTCAGAGTCTAGCACAGTGGAAGTGGCATCTTCATCCAACACTGACACAACACCACAAAGCACATATGAATCTTCCACAGTGTCTGCAGTTTCTGATACAACTGTTTCTGTTAGTCCTAAGAGTACAACTTTCAGTGAACAGAGTACAACTGATGTCACTACAGTAGCAGTCACTGTGCTTAGCACTACTGAAAACACAGTTGTGAGTACTTCCGTCTCAGATGTATCAACGAGTGACATAGCAACATCTGATGCCATTACTTCAAGTATATCAGGCACGTCGGACAGCTTATTTACCAGTGGAACAACAGATATCAAGTCAACCACCATTTCATTATCTTCTACATCGGAGTTCACAGCTACCACTGCGACCACAAATGCAGACTCTGCATCCACACAGTCATCTGTTACTGAAACATCTGTTGGAACTACCGAAAACTCAACTCCAGATTCTACTTCGACCTTGTCAGTTTCAACTGAATCTTTGGCCACTAGTGCTGACCATGTCACATCTACAGCTGTTGAGACTTCACCTATTACCAGTAGTTTGTCAACAATTCTGTCTACAGAGTTATCTTCGTCATCAGTATCAACTGAAGGTATTACAACGTCACCTTCTAGTTCCACTGGAACAGTCCAAGAATCCATGGCCACAAGTGCTGATACAACACCATCACCTGCTGAAACTTGGTCCACAACAGATTCTTCTTCAGCAGCATTCTCAACCCTGACAGAATCTTCATCAACAGGCACATTAGACACTACCACTATCGAATCTTCCAGCTCTTCATTAACCTCAACTGTTGCTGAATATTCATCATCATCTTTAAGTCCCACAGACACATCCATTGGTTCAGTGGAAAGCTCAACTCCAAGTCTCTCACAATCTTCTGCAGCTTCCACTGGAACAGTTCAAGAATCACTAACAACAAGTGCTGACACAATAACAGTATCAGTAACTTCATCCATCACTGATAATTTGTCAACATCCTTCTCTACAGAGTTATCTATGTCTTCTGCATCAACAGAGGGTATCACCACATCTCAGCCTCTAAGCTCCTCAGAGACCTCAGTTTCTCAAGAAACCACGGCATTCTCATCCTCTTCAAGCATTACTGATACGTCAATTGCAACAGCAGAAAGCACCACACCACCGCTGACAACATCATCCTTTGTTTCTACCGGAACTATCCCAGACACACTGACCACAAGTGCTGATACAACATTGTCCTTTGCTGAGACTTCATATACAACAGATAGTTTATCCACACCACTGTCAACCCTGCCAGATACTGTATCTACAGGAACAATAGACACAGCCACAAGTAATCTCCCAAGCTCTTCCATTACCTCAGTTACAGCTGAATCTACATCATTGTCGCCATCTGTAAATCCTACAGACACACCAACTGGAATAATGGAGAGCTCGACTCCAAGTTTGACAGCATCATCTTCAGTTTCCACTGGGACAGTTCAAGAGTCACTAGCAACAAGTGCTGATCTTATAACATCTACAATTGCTGATACTTCAGCTATCACTGATAGTTTGTCAACAGCCTTCTCTACAGAGTCAGCTACTTCATCTTCATCAACAGAGGGTACAACCACTTCTCAGACTCAAAGCTCTTCAGTGACCTCAGCATCTGTGGAGTCAACGTCATTTTCAACATCTGTAGGTATCACTGATACATCCGCTGCAACAGCAGAGAGCTCTACACCAGTTCTTACATCACCCTTAGTTTCTACCGGATCTGTCCCAGAAACACTGACCACAAGTGCTGATACAACATTGACCCTTGGTGAGACTTCATATACAACAGATAGTTTATCAACACCATTGTCAACCCTGCCAGATACTGTATCTACAGGAACAATAGACACAGCCACAAGTAATCTCCCAAGCTCTTCCATTACCTCAACCACAGCAGAATCTTCATCCTTGTTGTCATCTGTAAATCCTACAGACACAACAACTGGAATAGTGGAGAGCTCGACTCCAAGTTTGACTGCCTCATCTTCAGTTTCCACTGGGAAAGTTCCAGAATCAATAACAACAAGTGCTGATCTTATAACATCTACAATTGCTGATACTTCAGCTATCACTGATAGTTTGTCAACAGCCTTCTCTACAGAGTCAGCTACTTCATCTTCATCAACAGAAGGTATGACCACTTTTCAGACTCAAAGCTCTTCAGGGACCTCAGCTTCTGTGGAATCCACGTCATTTTCATCATCTGTAGGTATCACTGACACATCCATTGCAACAGCAGAGAGCTCTACACCAGTTCTTACAACATCATCCTTTGTTTCTACCGGATCTGTCCCAGAAACACTCACCACAAGTGCTGATTCAACATTGTCACTTGCTGAGACTTCATATACAACAGATAGTTTATCCACACCACTCTCAACCCTGCCAGATACTGTATCTACAGGAACAATAGACACAGCCACAAGTAATCTCCCAAGCTCTTCCATTACCTCAGTTACAGCTGAATCTACATCATTGTCGCCATCTGTAAATCCTACAGAGACATCCACTGGAACAGTGGAGAGCTCGACTCCAAGTTTGACAGCATCATCTGTACTTTCCACTGGGACAGTTCAAGAGTCACTACCAACAAGTGCTGATCTTATAAAAACTTCAATTGCTGATACTTCAGTTTTCACTGATAGCTTGTCAACAGTCTTCTCTACAGAGTCAGCTACTTCATCTTCATCAACAGAGGGTACAACCACTTCTCAGACTCAAAGCTCTTCAGTGACTTCAGCATCTGTGGAATCCACATCAGTTCTATCATCTGTAGGTATCACTGATACATCCATTGCAACAGCAGAGAGCTCTACACCAGTTCTTACAACATCAGCCTCTGTTTCTACCGGATCTGTCCCAGACACATTGACCACAAGTGCTCATACAACATTATCCTTTGCTGAGACTTCATATACAACAGATAGTTTATCAACACCACTGTCAACCCTGCCAGATACTGTATCTACAGGAACAATAGACACAGCCACAAGTAATCTCCCAAGCTCTTCCATTACCTCAGTTACAGCTGAATCTACATCACTGTTATCTGCAAATCCTACAGAGACATCCATTGGAACAGTGGAGAGCTCCACTCCAAGTTTGACAGCATCAGCTTCACTTTCCACTGTGACAGTTCAACAATCACTAACAACAAGTGCTGATCTTATAACAACTTCAATTGCTGATACTTCAGCTATCACTGATAGTTTGTCAACAGCCTTCTCTACAGAGTCAGCTACCTCAGCAGTATCAACAGAGGGCATCACCACACCTCCAACTCCTAGCACTTCAGTGACCTCCGCTTCTGTGGAATCCACATCATTTTCACCATCTGCAAGTCTCACTGAAACATCCATTGCAACATCAAAGAGTTCTACACCAATTCTTTCAACAACATCTTCGTCTTTAACTAGAACTCTTTCAGAATCAATGTCCACAAGTACTGATACAACACTGTCACTTGTTGAGACTTCAATTACAACAGATACAATTGCAACATCTACAATTGCTGGTACTCCAGCCATTAGTGATAGTTTTTCAACAACTCTCTCTACAGAGTTATCCAGTTTATCAGTATCAACTAAAGATATTACAACTCCTCAAATGCCAATCTCTTCAGGGACCTCAGCCTCTGTGGAATCCACATCGATAAGTCTCACTGACACATCTCTTGCAACAGCACAGAGCTCTACACCAGTTCCTACAACATCATCTTCTGATTTGACTTCAAGTGCTGATACAACATTGACACTTGCGGAGACTTCAATTACAACAGATAGCTTGTCAACAGTAATCTCGACCATGTTGAATACTGCATCAACAGGGACAATGGGCACAACCACAAATGTTTCCCTAAGCTCTTCCATTACCTCAACTATTGCTGAATCTACATTGTTGTCATCTGTAAATCCTACACTGGAAACCTCAACTGCAGGTCTGACATCATCCATTTCAATTGCCACAGGGACAATTCAACAATCATTAACAACAAGTGCTGACACACTAGCGTCTTCATTTGCTGATACTTCAGCTCTCATAGATAGCTCGACAACAGTTGTCTCTACAGTGTCAGCTATGCCAACTGGCAGCACAACAAATATTTTAACATCATCTTCAGTTCCCACCATTCAGACAAGTACTCCATCATTATCTACCACCAGTGGTGCTGTAACATTTTCAACTGTTGAAACTCCATCCACCACAGATACTTTGTTAACAACTATTTCAACATCCATACCCTTCACAGAAGAAACAGTGAGCACTGTGTTCCAGACGACAGGTACTTTGACTTCCCCAATGCTTGATACTTCTGCTACCACAGTAGGCTCATCAACAATCCGCTCAGCATCTTCAAATTCTCCAAGTTCCACACAGACATCTCAAACCTCCCAGGTGACCTCTTCTGTTAGTGAATCTACCACTGCATCATCTCCTTTGACTGGTACTGAAACACCTAGAATAACAATAGAAAACTCATCATCACCAACATTTGAAGCTACAAGTACAACTGGTGAGAATGTAGAGAGTACTACTGTTGTTTTGGCATCCTCCTCAACTAGTCACACTGAAACAGTGTCAGGATCACAATCAACATCTGTTAGTTTAACGTCTTCTGCTGTCACAGACACTGTGTTCACAACTACCTCACCATCCTCTGCCTCGCACCTGACAGCAACTACACAAAGCACTGTAAGTGGGTCTGCAAGCTCGGCACCCACATCTGAAATGGTGACCTTAATCTCTACCGAATCAACGGTACCATCAGTTCTTATTTCTACACTTACATCCAGAGGAACAGTAGGGACCTTGACTTCAGTTCTGACATCTTTGATTTCCAGTTCCACTGAAACAAACACAGAAACATTGATCATAGGCACTGCAACTACAGTTTTTACAACTGAACAGCCATTAAGTACCAACACAACAGCTAGTTCCTCAACAATCTCTTCAACCCCTGGTGTCACAACCAGCGGGACAGTTGAGACTCCAAATATAGCATCACCTTCTTCTAGTGTATTTCCAGATATATCAGTCTCAAGCAGTTCTACTATCATACAACCTCCTCTGACTACAAGTTCTACCACTAATTCAACAGAATCCAGTGCAGTAACAACCGTGGTTTCAAGTTCTAGTGAAAGCCAATCTACAATAACATCTCTGGCTGTTACAAATGCTACAGAAAACGTAACACCCACCATCTTATCCACACAAACCATTTCAGCCACAACAATACAGTCTAATCTATCAAGTCTGGCTACAACAGAACAGATTGCTGCCAGCACTACAACTATAAGCAACCCAACTGCTGACATTACAGGTACTACAGAATCTGCAAAGATAAGTCAAAGTATTTCTAGCACAGCACAACCTGCAACAGATACAACGCTCACCAGTACTTCAAGAAGTACACCAGAGTCTGCGGGATTGAGCCAGATCACAAGTACCGCTGTCTCTGCTACAACTGAAATGATTAATAATGTTACATTATCTACAATCACTGCACAATCAACAGCATTACAATCTACGACAGATACCACATCTGGTGGGTCTTCTCAGTCTTCCACAACAACTAGCCCTGTTGTAAGCAGTACCTCATTTAATAGCGTGGTTACAACAAGTAACACCTTTGACGTAACTAATGCAAGTAGTCCAAGCACTCCAGTAGCTTCTGCATCAAGCACAACTACAACATCCTCACAAGCAGATTCTAATACTTCCACAATGGTATTAACAGGAACAACATTTTCAACCACCTCTGCAGCAAACACAGCACAAAGTGCAAGCAATAGCACCACCACGGCTACCATATCCAATAACACATCTACAACTCCTGCCCTTGGAATGACCAGTACAGCTGCTCCAAACACTGCTGATGAACTGACTTCAAGCACAGCTACAACAACACCCACAGAAACAGGGTCTACTGCAAGCAACACTACGACAAGACCGGCTGTGGAAACAACCTCAAGCACTACAACATTTGCTCAAACAGGGTCTATCACAACCAGTACAGCAACCCCTTCTGAGCAATCAACCTCAAGCACAACAACAGCATCCACACATACAGGGTCTACTGAAACCAGTACAACAACCACTTCCGACCAATCAACATTGAATACAACAGCAGCATCCACACCGACAGGGGCCACATCAACCAGTACAACCAGCACTAATGAGCAATCAGCCTCAACCACAACAACAGCATCTACACAAACAGGGCCTACCGCAACCAGTACAACAACCACTTCCGACCAATCAACATTGAATACAACAGCAGCATCCACACAAACAGGGTCTATGACAAACAGTACAACAGGCACTAATGAGCAATCAGCCTCAACCACAACAACAGCATCTACACAAACAGGGCCTACCGCAACCAGTACAACAACCACTTCCGACCAATCAACATTGAATACAACAGCAACATCCACACCAGCAGGGTCTATGATAAACAGTTCAACAGGCAATAATGAGCAATCAGCCTCAACCACAACAACAGCATCTACACAAACAGGGTCTACCACAACCAGTACAACAACCACTTCCAAACAATCAACATCAACCACAACAACAGCATCCATACCAACAGGGTCTACTGAAACCAGTATAACAACCACTTCCGACCAATCAACATTGAATACAACAGCAGCATCCACACCAACAGGGGCCACAACAACCAGTACAACAGGCACTAATGAGCAATCAGCCTCAACCACAAAAACAGCATCTACACAAACAGGGTCTACCGCAACCAGTACAACAACCACTTCCGACCAATCAACATTGAATAACACAGAAGCATCCACACCAACAGGGTCAGCCACAACAACTCAATCTGAGAACTCAACATTGGCCGCAACAACAGTATCCACACCAACAGGGTCTAACACAACCAGTACAGCGGCCGCTAATGAGCAGTCAAACTCTACCACAACAACATCTACACAAACAGGGTCTAACTCAACCAGTACAACAACCACTTCCGTCCAATCAACATTGAATACAACAGAAGCATCCACACCAACAGGGTCTAACGCAACCAGTACAGCAGCCGCTAATGAGCAGTCAAACTCTACCACAACAACATCTACACAAACAGGGTCTAACTCAACCAGTACAACAACCACTTCCGTCCAATCAACATTGAATACAACAGAAGCATCCACACCAACAGGGTCATCCACAACCAGTACCACTCATTCTGGCAACTCAACATTGACCGCAACAACAGCATCCACACCAACAGGGTCTAACGCAACCAGTACAGCAGCCGCTAATGAGCAGTCAAACTCTACCACAACAACTACTAGGCCTGCTACTAGTATTACTTCTTCTACCACAACCACTGTCAGTGCTACAACGCCAACCAGCACAACAAAAACATCAACCCGAAGCATAACTACTACACCTTCAGCTTGCGGTAAGTTACCAAGGCATTATAGCTGGTATAGAGATTATAGAAGAAAGATGTATGTGCTTAGAGAAATGGACTATTCCCATAGACGTTATTCATATTATCTGAGATTACATTGGCCAGCAATGTGACTGACTGAAAACTAAAGCATGTGCTGTATTTAGGTTTTCATTAGTGTATCTTCAAAGCCCAACTAAACTTTCAGTTTAAAATTGCTAAATACATTCCAAGAGCATGAAACAAAAGGTGTGCAAAGTCTTAGGGCTCATCCACATGGGTGTATTGCAGAGCAAACACAGGCATATTTTCATGCAGTGTCAAATACGCCTGTATTTGCAGTGACCAGGAGCTGCATCTGGTGCAGATTTCTGTCTATAGCAATGTATGAACAGAAAGCACTGAAGCTTTCGCATTTGGAAACCTACCCACATTTGCGTGCAATCACTGGTGAAGGCTCTCTGTGTGGAAGCAGTAGTCTCTCTGCAGGGGTCTGACACACCTTCTGCTCTCCAATCTGTGGGGAGAATGAGCTTTACTGATTAAAGGTCTGTCAGCATAGGAAGCCTGTCTAATCTCTGCAGAGAGAGCACTGCTTCTGCACAGAGAGCAAGGGTCCTTCTCTGCAGCATGCTGGCAGGGGACAGCACTTTCACCTCTGGCTGTGGCTGCTTTCTAAGGAAAACAAAATGCAAGACTTTGCACACCTTTTGTTTTGATGCACCTGGAATGTATTTAGGTGGATGAACTGCAAATTCAAAAGGACTTTAAAGTATAACCATAGCTTTTTTTTTGTTTTAGAGTAGTGGGAGGTTATAACCCCTATTAGTTTTTTTTACCATCTGCGGCCCGTTAGGGAGATTTCCCTTCACTTCTTGTTGGGGTGGATTTCGACAGTAATGTCGGGATCCGTCCCGGCCACGGCGGTCTCCGCTCACGGTATACTGAGCTTTGGGTCACGGGAGGACGCTAGTTTGTGTCCTCCCATGACCCTTAGGAGAACTATGGGGAAAAACACTTACTCCATAGTTCTCCTTTAAGGTCACAGCTGTTTAATTATTGTAGTTAGGAAGTTTCAATCTGAACTCCAGGTATAAATATTTATGTATACTTCTATTGGTCCAGCTTGGCCTAATATGTATATTTTATACCTGGTAGGGCAATGGGGATCCTGTAAAACACTGTACTGGCCAGGGCTATAACAGTGCTTTTCTGCGATCTTCCGGGTCTTGTACTGTTGCTGTGATGAGCGACTTCCCACTCTGCTGTAAAAAACAGAGGGTTGCTCGCTCGGCGCAGAGGCCATTCAGTGAACACATAGTATTTTTTATCAATGAATACCAGGTGTTTCCTGATTGCACAAGGCATTTCTATTTCATATGGGAATGTATTTTTTTTCTTAAAGGAGAACTAGCGTCCTCCCGTCACCCTAGGCTCAGTATACCGCGAGCTGTACCTCGCGGTATACTGAGACGCCGCAGCTGAAGCGGATCCCGACAATTGTGTCGGGATCCGCCCAGCTGCGTGACTGACAGCTGGCTCTGCCTATCTAGAGGCAGAGCCAGCTGTACCCGCCCCCTCCCCCGTCCGTTCCGCCAGTCAGCAGTGGCGGATCAGAGCTGGGAGGGGGGAATCCAGCCCCTCCCCTTTCACGGAAGAGAGCCGTGACAGGATCGAGAGGTGAGCGAATGCCCGTATGTGTTCGCTCACCTCCCGATCTACTGAGCCGACCTGTGACAGTCTCATTGTCACAGGTCGGTTAGAACTATGAGGTGAGTGAAAAGCACTCACCTCATAGTTCTCCTTTAAATAAAGTCTTATTAATATTGTTTTTATGTATTTTATTTAAACACCAATTTCTATATCCTCATGCTTTACATGATAAGACAGAGTGACAACATTTTTTCAAAGTGAGAACTGCAACTTGCAAACGTTTTCATGGCGGATTGATGAATTTTGTGTGCTTTTTTCTTGCAGCAAAAGCATCGGTTTTTGTACAGTTCACACAGGTCAGCAGTGATATGATCATAATTAAACTGATTAAAGAAGGGGCACCTTCAGGTGCTGATTACAACGTGACCCTGTCCAGAGATGGCGTCACTGTGAAAGCAGAGACTACGCCGGCATCCAGCGTCACCTTCAACAGCCTTCTTCCATCAATACAGTATGCCATCTATGTCCAACAAAATTCCTGTCCACAGACAGCAAAGTTCAACACCACCATCTGGACAAGTAAGTGGAATGTATTTATGAGTGAACTAGACTTGTTTTGTGCCAAAACATTACCCAAGACAATTATTAAAGGCTGAAAATTAATTTATTGCATGCATATATGGTATTACATTAGACAATTCTAATGTTTGATAAGGCGCCATTGTTGGCTCCGAATGGTCTTGGGGCTAAGTGCAGGATATATATGCAGGGCAAACTGAAGGCAAACTGAAGTATATATACAAGGGTCCGACTGGTTTTATCACATACTATAATGACTTAAGAATTCATTGAGCATTCTCTTCCCTCCTGTTCCCAATTCTCAGCAAAGGACACACACACACTGACTGACGTGGATTCAAATGGGCAGCAGCAGCCCCTTTTATTATGTATATTGGTCCATTACCTTAATAGAGAATTTCAACCGTAAATCATTTTGAACAAGCCAGTTAAAAAACAACTAAGGCCCAAAGCTTAGCTATCACCATGATTTAAACAGGAGGGGGTAATAGAAGGTACACCTATGTGAATCACAACTATACTTATGCAGCCACACCATACTACTTTGTAAGCACTTTTTGGTAATAGTATGCAATGCTGTTCCATTAGACTTAGCTCCGAGGAACACCATCAATGGAAACCACATTATGGTGAACCTCAGTAACATCAGATGGGGCCTCCGCGGTCCAATGTAATTATTAGTCGCCTTCTTTCCAAGACCCCTTTCTCACCAATCTATTGTATTAGTTTACTCCACCCTGCCATACAATATATTTGGGGATAGATGGGATGGCCGCACCCCTACAAATGTCTACTCTATCCAGCCCCTAAGACCTTCTCACAGCTCCTCCAACTCACATGATTTGACCAGACAATAGGTATTATCCTTCCCGAATCTCTTTTCTGGCCTCATTTACCCTTAGTCATGTAGCTTTGCCCTTACTGCACTTGAGCAACTGTCTTACACACAGGAGACACCTTTGCTACTGCAGGCAACGTAGCCCATGATGGAGATGTAGGCAGGAACCAGGTATTACATCATTACATCTTTGTAGTCATTTTTCACTGTGCATTTCTAATTAAACAGCCCCGATTTAGCAAACGTAGAGTGGATAACATTTCAGATTACCATCTTCTGGCTTTTAAAAGGAAGTTTGGCTGCTAATGTAAAGGGACATGTGACTGGTAGATCTGGGCTATGTACTTTGTCCAACATCCTTGTTCTTTGCCTTGTCCTTCTGTATTTCCTTCCCAGCACTTTCGTGATTCAGTATTTGTTGTACGTATAATCCCCATGAACAGAAATCATTGATTTGTTTGGAAAGTACTTATAAAGATATCATTAGTCAAACACGGAGCGCTTACTGTACAGGATATGCATGTGCACCTCCTTCATTTTATGAAGTTTAATCCTCCTGCTGAGAGCACAAAGAGGTTTGGTCACAACAAAACTGTCATGTTGTATGTACATAGAACTGCTGTTTTGTTGTGTTGGGGGCACAGGGATGTCTTGTCCCGGCAGCCATTTTGAAACCTTGCCTTTCCAAAAGCAGGGAAGAAATTAGAGCAGTGTACAGGTCTTCTTTTTGGATACATGGAGTTGAACATTATTTTCTTGACCCATGCAGATGTCTATCATTGCATTCTGCACATGTATAGTTTTTCCCATAGCGTTCAAAAAACCTCAAGCGCAATGGGTGAAGGGATACATCTGGTCCTGTTGGAGCTGCACTGAGCACAGCTGGAGTTCAGGCAGCCTCATGCCAACCAATGGCGCCTACCCTAAGACCCTCAATGCACTTCTTTATTAACTGTCTGCTCAGTGGCAATCACATGATCAACCTTGTCAAATCCATCTAAAGGAGGAAAAGAAAGGTCAGAGGTATGTGGTCATTTATTGACCACATAAAGAAGGCCTGATCACATGTCTGACTTATATAGTTTATTTGGGGCATAGAGAAAGTGTAGCTGTCTTTCGCCATCATCCTCCTTGCACTCTGCTGCACACCTCTATTGCACCAATTATTGATAGAAGCAGGTTTTCCCGTGTTGCAAATATATGGCGCATTGATAGGTAGATTTGGCGCACTGATACATGAAGCCACATGTTCCTTTTCAAACCCTTCAAAGTAATCTATTATTTGGTGTATCCATAAAGGCAGGTTTCCATGCACCAATGATAATAGATTATCTGGCCCAAAAACTGTAAAAATAAATGATGCATAAAAAAATGTGTTTCTATCCACGTCCCTGTTGGAGAGATTTGTCATAATTTTCTGTATTGATAGGAAGTGAGGGTAAATCTTCCCAACAGGGACATGGACAACAATTAAAAAACCTGACAGAGGCTCTACCTCCTTCCATTGCTTTATTAATACACCAAAATAAAAAACAAAGTTAATTTTGTCTTTAGATTACTTTAGTATGAGTCAGGCTTTAAATGACATAGTATATGTAGTATAATGCAATTCTGTAACAATCATTGTTAAACTGTAGTGGAGCTTCTTGATAGTTTATACAGATTTGCTAGAAATTAGGGTAAATATGCAGGAAATTAGGGTAAATCGACCCAACAGGGACACGGACAATGGAATAAAACCTGACGGAGGCTTTATCCCTTCCACGCTTTTATCAAAAATGAAATAAAAAAGTTGATTTTGTTTATGGCTTACTTTAGTATGTGTCAGGCTTTAAATGACACAATATACATATATTGCAATTGTGCAACCTCCGTTGTTTAACTACCTTGGAGCTTCTTGATAGTTTATATAGACCTGCAGTAAATGAGGATAAAGCTGCAGTAAATGAGGGTGAGCCTGTAGTAAATGAGCGTAAATTTCTCCAACAGGGACACGGACAACAATAAAAAAAAATCTGACGGAGGCTTTATCCCTTACACACTTTATCGAAAATGAAATAAAAAAGTTTATTTAGTTTTTTGCTTACTTTAGTATGAGTCAGGTTTTAAATTACACAATATATATATATATATATATATATATATATACTGTATATGTATATTGCAATTGTGCAACGTCCATTGTTTAACTACCTTGGAACTTCTTGATAGTTTATATAGACCTGTAGTAAATCAGGGTAACCCTGCAATAAATGAGGTAAGCGTGCAGGAAACCCAGATAGCAAGGATAACTTACTATAAACTTGTGGCAGGGTTAAAGGAGTACTATGAGGTGAGTGATTTTCACTCATCCTCATAGTTCGAGCCGACGTGTGACAATGGAAAATCTGTCACGCGTCGGCTCAATAGATCGGGAAGTGAGCGAACACATACCGTTGCTCGCTCACTTCTCGATCCTGTCCCTGCAGAGAGCCGTGACTGTTACTCACGGCTCCCTGCAGGGTTTCCTTCCCCCCCGCTCCCATCCTCCAGCGCTGACTGGAGGAACGAACGGGGGAGGGGGTGGGTACAGCTGGCTCTGCCTCTAGATATGCAGAGCCCGCTGTCACTCACGCAGCTGGGTGGATCTCGACAGTAATGTCGGGATCCGTCCCGGCTGCGGCGGTCTCAGTATACCGCGAGCTGTAGCTCGTGGTATACTGAGCTTTGGGTCATGGGAGGATGCTAGTTTATGTCCTCCCATGACCCTGAGGAAAACTATGAGGAAAAACACTGACCCCCATAGTTCTCCTTTAAATTGCAATTCTTGTTAACTTGCTGCACACATTCCTGGTAAGTTGTATACTTGCAGAACACTCGCAGCACAAGTTCTAGTTGACACTTTTTGAATTTCATAGCAAATTTGCTTGGCAAGTCTACAGCAAGAGTCCTGCGGGTCTTAACAAGAGTTCTGCAAGTGTACCGCACTTTTCCAAAGCACGTTGATCTGGAGACTCGCCATGCAGACTTGCTGTAATTGTGCAACAAAATTGTGAAGCTTGGCAAGTCTAGCAAGAGTTTAGCAAGTCATTTTCAAACTTGCAGCTCAATTGCTTGCTATGTGAGAATGAGGGTAAACCTGCAGTCAATGAGGGTAAATCTCTCCAACAGGGACATGGACAACAATCAAAAGAACTTGACAGAAGCTCTATCCCTTCCACGCTTTATCCATAATGAAATAATAAAATAATTTTTGGATTATTTAAAATGACACAATATAGTGTAAGTGTTGCGTTGTGTAACCTCCATTGTTTAAGTAAACTGGAACTTCTTGATAGTTTATAGAGATGTAATCTGCAGGAAGCGGCCAAGTCCTTTTAGAAGGAGGGTGATTTGTATCTTAAATACACATTGAGTCACATCGGTCATGCTGAAATGACGAGGCTTACACTGGAAGTGGCAGCCAGCCTGCCTTGGTCGTGTCACAGTAGCTGACCTTCCATGATAACACTCATCCTGACTGATGACAGTCGCTCATGTTTTCCCCCATTCCTCCTCACACTGTATTTACATTTCCCACTGACTTTTCCTGACTTCACTGGCCTCTAGCCGTCCCACGCCTGCCACCTTAGGATGGAAACTTCAGCTGGGGCGTGACATGCAGAGTCAATGTTTGCTACAATGTTTGCAAATAAAATGTTATTATTTATACGGGGAGAAGGAAAGTCCAGGGGAGATAAATTAGCGTCTGGTATGGATAAAAGGAAGGGTACAGCGGCTCTGAGTGCGATGGGTCAATGGACTGAGTCTGTATCTGGTACAGATAAGAGTCGAATCTGGATCTAAACCCGACCCTGGATGACGTTTAGTTTCCTGAAGCTCTATATATCATAAATCAATTGTGTGTGTTTTCTTTTCCATAACACCGTGTTACATTTTTTCATGCTTTTCCCATCTCCTGCAGCCTCTTTCGGCTACTTCCTGTCTATATGCACTCGCCCCAGTGTCTGCTGCACATCATTGCTTCCCATGGTGGCACCGTGACGGCGCAATGTGTGTTGACACGGTCGCTTGTAGCCTCCACCAGAGGCGCATGTGATGGGGCGAGAATACAGGAGCACAATAAGGAGACTGTTGTCACCCTGTAACAGGAAGTGCCTGAACAATGACCTTCTTGGTGGGGATCTGCAGATTTTAGTGATTGGGCTTACGTAACGTATATGTCTGGGTTTGGCTTTTATTGGTTCCACATGCTAACACTGGGCTTGGTTCTAATGTGATCTGTGCTAACACTGGGCTTGGATTTAATGTGATCTGTGCTAACACTGGGCTTGGTTCTAATGTGATCTGTGCTAACACTGGGCTTGGATTTAATGTGATCTGTGCTAACACTGGGCTTGGATTTAATGTGATCTGTGCTAACACGTGGCTTGGTTCTAATGTGATCTGTGCTAACACTGGGCTTGGTTCTAATGTGATCTGTGCTAACACTGGGCTTGGATTTAATGTGATCTGTTATCAATCTTCTCTGCAGCTGCAAGAATATATAATGCAAAAATCAAGGTGACTAATCAGCAATACAAGGAGTCTTACAACGACAAGAACAGCGCTGAATTCCAAGACTTCAAGAATAATTTTATCACAGAGGTGAGAACAGTCCGCCGTTATATTACTTTCTGCTTCAAAGCAATTCTTTCGGAATGTCAGACTTTTGATTTCATTATTTCTTGTTTCGTAATAGTGTGGCTTTAAAGTAGACCTCCAGTCACAACTTTTTCACTTCGGCAAGAGATATTTCAGCTCACTTCCTGTGCCAGTGTGACAACAGAACAGGAAGTAGGATGAAATCTCCCCAATGCAGACAGAGACAACAATTAAAAGCTATTAAATAATCTAACACTCCTAAACACTCTCACCACTAAATAGTTTGTTTTGCTGTACATTTGAGACATTGGTCTGGATATTCCAATTATTATACCTTGATACTTGGGGGTCTATTTACATGCACCCTGCAGTGTAATTATCTGTGAACATTCGTTTTTGTGAATAATGGCGAAAATTAACCTTCTTAATATATTTTTTTTTCAGGTAAAATGTATTGTGACATAATACTGCATTATGACCACTAGATGGAGCTGACAAGCATAGGAAATAAGTATTTAGTCTCTGTTTCTCAGCTCTCTCTAGTGGCCATAATGTGGTATTACATCACAATACATTTGACCTGAAAATCAACTATACTAAGAAGGTTTGTTTTTGCCATTATTTGCACAAAATGAACACTCACAGATATTCATAGGGTTAAGGGAACTGCAAATTGTTTATAAATAGACCCCTTGGTATTGGTTATGCACTGTATATATGTATTACTTCTACTGACTGAACTGCTTTGTATGGTTTTGTAATTATACAATGAGCCACATAGGGTCTTCCTACTTTTAGCCAAAGACCATTGCCTAGGCTTAAGATAACAAAAGAAAGCAGAGACTTTGATGTGTCTTACTAATCCTTATAAAGCATGATTTGTAATGACAGGTTCACTTTGAAAAGTCCCTAGATATTTGCACAGGCAGAATTGGCTAAGTCAGCTCATTAAGCATCACATGCGATGTAGCTTAGTGAATTGAGCCTGGAGCAAACTTTGCAGTACGTGTTAGGCTCCCTAATGAACAGATGTTGAAGGACACCGAGTGCAATTTTATGGTGTTACAGCACAAGGATCAATATTTACTGAAAGGAGAACAATTCGTGACTGGTGGTGACCTAAGATCTCATTCGTGTAAACTGTGTTTACTTTGTCACTCCTTCGTGAAAGTTCGAGTGCAAATATATTTTACCGATGTCTGTCAGTCAATCACCCTGCATTCAGTTGTGCTGTGTATATGTAAAGTTAAATAAATAAACTATACCCCTGGTGGCCAACATGCTGCCCTTTGGGTAATTGCTGTGTGACCCTTTGGCAAATGCTCGGTGGCTCTTTGCAGGCCTCAGCGGTCAGTGGTGGAAGCATTAATTTGTAAAGTGACAGGATCTCTATCAGTCTCATGTCCTCAGTATCTCACTACCTCCGGCAACGTGTCTTCCAACCACCCCTGCTGCATGTCTACAGTCTCTAACAGTCTTCTCTTATATACCGAATATCATGTGCAGGCCTTTGGAGCTGTAAGGGGCCACAGTTGAGGCTCCCTACACCTTGCAAGTTGACAACCACTGCTCTATACTGTATCAATACGCATACTGCTGTGGAGGAAGGGGAGGTGGAAGCTGTGCTAGGTGCTTTTAATGAAGAAGGTTTTAGTGTAATTTGGAAGCTCAGCCAGATAGAATTTGTGCTAACAGCCTCCACTTTTCTAGCCTTACCTCCAGTTCCCTGTTACAGCAGCTGTGCAGGACATCCAAATATGAGTGTGCAGTCCAATAGGAGTTAGACCCAGTGCAGAGCTGGTGTGACACGCCCCCTCCCCTTCTCTGCAATACAAGTTATGAGGGGAGTGGCTGTTACTCAGCTCTGCCAGCACGGAGCACTGCAATGTAGGCAGGAAGGAGACCATTTCCGTGCAGTAATCACCTGCTTGGGCACAGGACTAGAAAGAGATACAAAGGTGTGCGAGTTCTTTTGGGCTATAACTCCAACAATGATATTAATGTTCATTACTGGTAATGTTATTTCTTTTTATGATTGGTGTAACGAGTGATCGTTTCAGCTCACACATTGTAATCTAACTTTTTATGCGCGTTGTGTTGAAGAGTCTGTCAAATGGAAGCGTCGTCGTGGATTATGACATCGTCACAAACGTTGCCGATAACTTCACAGTGGCGAACATTTCCCAGGATTTCACTGACGCGCTGAACCAGAGCAAAGCGCTGATAATCGATCCAACATCATACGTATACAGCGGTATTGAAATTACTTCTGTTGTTTTATTACAAGAAACTGTCTGCCTTTATACTGTGACAATCTTATATCATAGCATGGCTGAGCTCAATGCAGTTATGGGGTCAGCACCGGCAGCCAATCTGGTGTTCTCCATGTGCTGACAAAAGACACATTGACATTAGGAGAGAACAGAGTGAGCAGAGGGATGGACACAACTCAGATGCTGCTGCTCGTTCATTCTCCAGTCATGGACTGGGGGAGGGGAGGCGACCACGCTGCATTTTTTAACTGCGTTGAGGTCAATATCCAGGACTGATTGTACAGATACAAACCATTTGGAAGATATATGCACATTAGCTGTGTATGTAACTGTGTCCCTGGAATCCGGGTAAACCTGTGTATGCCTTAGGACATTTGTCCTCCTAGAAGCAAGCTATTCAAATGTCTCAACCAATAAACCTCAGGAAAGGTTTTATAGATCTTTTTATTACCAGGCTAAAGGAGAAAGATCAAAATTTACTGATAGGATGTCAAGCTGAGATAGATAGATAGATAGATAGATAGATAGATAGATAGATAGATAGATAGTCCGGGAGCCTTGCATTGCGTCATGGAACTTGTAGTTCCACAACAGCTGCAGTGCTGAGGTTGCCTACCTCTGCTTTAGTATATGGCCTGGCCGCCTGGCTGTATGGATACAAGGATTCCTATAGAGTGCCATTGTATCTGAATAAATGAAGTGCAATGCTAGCTGCCACCTGGCGGTGCAGGTTATGTCATTGCTCTCAGACAGTTATAGGGCAAGCAAGGGACATCATCTTCATAGAACAGAACAGATGCTTCATATAGTCTTACGGATTTTGTTGCTGAATGGAAATACAATCTCACAATAATATTTGTTAATGTAACAATGATGATTTATTTTTTTGCCTTGCAGCCCAGAACAGCTGTGCGCCAGATTCTAATGTCTGCTCACAATATGCCACCTGCACATCCATCATGGGGTTACCTACGTGCCAGTGCAAGAGCGGGTATTTCGATTCCAGCCCTGATGTTCCTGGCAGACAGTGTGAATATGGTAAATAATTTTTTCTTTTCTATTCCATTAAAGAGAACTTTTTTTGGGGGGGGGAATCAGTTTTATGGCTATGTATCAAAGATTTAATCTGTAACCTGGTCCTGTGTTGCCAATACAGATGAGTGTGCAAATCGCAATAGCACGTGTTCGATAAACGCCACCTGTACAAAGACACCTGGAAGTTACCAATGTCAGTGCAACTCCGGATTTCTGGATCAAAGCTCCACCGACCCAGGGAACAACTGCACAGGTAAGTCTATCCATCTATCTATTCTATCATCTATCTATATATCTGTCTATCTATCTATCTATCTATCTATCTATCTATCGATCTATCTATCTATCTATCTATCTATCTATCGATCTATCTATCTATCTATCTATCTATCTATCGATCTATCTATCTATCTATCTATCTATCTATCGATCTATCTATCTATCTATCTATCTATCTATCGATCTATCTATCTATCTATCTATCTATCTATCGATCTATCTATCTATCTATCTATCTATCTATCGATCTATCTATCTATCTATCTATCTATCTATCGATCTATCTATCTATCTATCTATCTATCTATCGATCTATCTATCTATCTATCTATCTATCTATCGATCTATCTATCTATCTATCTATCTATCTATCGATCTATCTATCTATCTATCTATCTATCTATCGATCTATCTATCTATCTATCTATCTATCTATCGATCTATCTATCTATCTATCTATCTATCTATCGATCTATCTATCTATCTATCTATCTATCTATCGATCTATCTATCTATCTATCTATCTATCTATCTATATATTCTATCATCTATCTATCTATCTATCTATCTATATATTCTATCTATCCATCTATATATTCTATCTATCCATCTATCTATCTATCTATCTATTCTATCATCTATCTATCTATTCTATCTATCTATCTATTCTATCTATCTATCTATCTATCTATCTATTCTATCATCTATCTATTCTATCATCTATCTATCCTATCATCTATCTATTCTATCATCTATCTATTCTATCATCTATCTATTCTATCTATTCTATCATCTATCTATTCTATCATCTATCTATTCTATCATCTATTCTATTCTATCATCTATCTATTCTATCTATTCTATCATCTGTCTGTCTGTCTGTCTGTCTGTCTATCTATCTATCTATCTATCTATCTATCTATCTATCTATCTATCTATCTATCTATCATGTAATCTATTCATCTATCTTTTTTTCTGGAATTCAGTTTTATGGCTATGTATCAAAGATTTAATCTGTAACCTGGTCCTGTGTTGCCAATACAGATGTGTGTGTACCTCACAATAACAATTGTTCAATATACGCCACCTGTACAAAGACACCTGGAAGTTACCAATGTCAGTGCAACTCCGGATTTCTGGATCAAATCCCCGCCAACCCAGGGAGGAACTGCACAGGTAAGCCTGAGGTCCCCGGATCAAATATGAATTGGCCTTTTATAAGCTTAGAGGAGGTTATTTTTAAAGCAAACCTGTCATTCCTTCAAAAGTAAGTCCGCAAGTAAGAGTCTACAAGGTTCTTGCTATTACCTTACCCAGAAAGAATTCTCATTGTGTACATCTCTGAAGCTATTTTCACGTCTTTAGTGAGTCGTGACTAGACATGTAAGCCGTGGAAAAATTTGGTTTGGTTTGGATATTTAGCTATTTCAGAATCTGGGATTCGGATCGGAAATTGAATTCGGTTTAGGTTTCGGATCCGGACGAAATCCGAATTTTGTTCGTTTTGGATGAGTTTACGAATATTTGTTGCGAGTAAAACAGAAAACCATATACAGATATTAATACTAAAGCTGAATCTCCTAGACCTATGTCTATTAGTGACTCTCGTTTAAGACTTTCAGTTTTTGAATTGAGTAGGGGACGGGTTAGACCCTCTATTCGGTTATGTTGATAACTGTTCCTAATAAAGGAAACCTTTAAAAGAGAATTATGGTGTAAGTGTTTTTCCCCATAGTTCTCCTAAGGGTAGGGGAGGACCGGAGGGATCCCTGCGGGGAGCGGTGACTGTCAGTCACGGCTCTCTGCAGGCAGATGATCGAGAAGTGAGCGAGTGACGGTATGTGTTCTCTCACTTTCCGATCTATTGAGCCGACCTGTGACAGTTTCATTGTCGGCTCGAACTATGAGCATTTTCACTCACCTCATAGTTCTCCTTTAATGTGTAGGGTAGCATTAGATGATCTGTTGAAGTGGTGCTGGATGGCCTCAACATAAGGTTTAGAGGGTGGTTGTGTATAGTGTGCAAATAGGACCTGGGATGCTCAAATCATTTGGAGGAGCGGTCAGAGGATCAACAGCAAACTTGTCTCAGTATGTTGTGGGTGAGGAACACTTTGTACAAGGATTCTTATGACTATTGATCATAAGATATTATTGAGCCAAGATATTTTTTTCTCGAAGTCAGAAAAATTCCAACTAATGCATTTCAAAAGATCAGGATGCTCTCTCCTTCATTCATTATTTGAATGAGAGTGCTAGTCATAAAACTGTCTTGGCTCTGGAGATGGCTTCTGGGTCATTTAAACCCCTTTGTGTGCATCCGGTGCTTGTTTGGTGGCAGGTAGGGAAGCATGACAAGGAAGGATCTTAGAGCACCCAGTAGCCATTGGAAAAAGATATCAATAATCATAACATTCTACATGAGCTACAGAGGTCTGTAAACATCAGTTTTTTTCAGCAAAGCATGTAAGGAAAGCCTTGAAAATTAGGAAAGGAAGTTAGAGCTCCATCTAGTGGCTGAATAAAACATATGCAATGTCATATTTACTTCACTAGAGTGTAGTTTTTCAGAATTGTATCTTTCAACAATATAAACCGTATATATAAAAAAAAGACTTTACATTCTCTTTTTTAAATGTTGTGACTCTACAGATGTGAATGAATGCACCATTGTTGGAAATACTACCTGCTCACAGCTCGCTTACTGTATCAATACTCCGGGAAGCTATGACTGTCAGTGCTATCCAGGAATAATGGATCTCAACCCAATCAACTCCGGGCGAAATTGTCAAGGTGAGTGCAGTCCAACATCATCATCTTCCAATGTCTACCTACACTTCAGCGTCCTCACTCTCCACTGCACCAACAGGCTCCCCTCAAAGGGTTCTAATACCTATGTAAAACCCATGTTTACTCGAATGATACACTTGCCATCCTTCCTGATTTACTGCCCTGAAGTTAGTGCGACATTTTTAATAGTAGAACCTAATAAAAGGAATCTGAATCTGACACTATAACATTTCGTGCTATTTTTCAAATAGCACGAAAAGCTAACACTTGGTTCTAGAAAGAGGCAATAGCTGAAGTCATGGCTTTCTTCCTGTGCTTATTAAAAAGTATTTCATTTTGGGCAGAATCAGTTGCAGGGTTCCATCCTCTATTAGCTCTTTACTGCAGTGTGGGACCTTGGGGAAAAGACTTCTCCCATCTTCCAACAGGACTGGCTTTATAGCCACCATTCTAATGTCTACTGCAGGTGCCCTCTACTGGTTCCTGGTTCTCCATAGAAGTTTAAGTTAGAGTTTGCACACTGGTGACACAAATAACTCGGATATCTAACTATTCTCTCTCTCTCTCTCTCTCTCTCTCTCTCTAACCCTCTGCTGATGGACCTGATGGGGAACTGCAGCAGAGGGCGGGTACAATGCTAGTTTGCAAATAGAAATAGCCATTAGTAATGTCCCAATGCTTTTCAATGGGAAATTTTTTTTTAATTTTTTTTTTCTATTCTGACATCGATCGTGTCAGAATAAAGAAAAAGAAAGACACAGCAGTGTTTCTCTCCTTGGCGGCCGGGAGCAGGAGACTCTCGGGCCGCCAGGGAGAGTTAGCTGTTTGGAGATCAGTGTCCCTGGTTAGCAGGTAACCAGGGACGCTGATCTCACTGCAAGTAGCCGGAGCCAGCTGTCAAAAGCAGGCTGCTCGGCCAGCTTCAGCTTTCAGCACGGCTCGGCTGAGCCGCTCGGCCATGATCGGGAGCTGTACGGGCTATTGTGAATAGCCCGTACAGCACCCCTTCGGTTCTACTGGGGCCAAAGCTAGCCAAAGGATCGGCCGAAGCTACGGCCAGATCCTTCGGCAGCTTCGTGAATAGACCCATATATATTTATTAACTATCTGTTATCTATCTATCTACCATTCATCTATTATTAATCTATGTATTTCTCCATCTATTGTGCCAATAATTCTAATACAAATTATTACCTGTAATAAGTTTACACGCTGGTGGCACACACAAATAACTTGGATCTCTCTCTCTCTCTCTTTTTTTTTTTTTTTTACGGATTTCTTAAAAATGTGCCCAGTAATTTTTTTTTTACGGATTTCTCAAAAATGTGCCCAGTATCTTGAGTTACAAGCTGCTCAGAACACAGTTATTTTCTAGCACAGTAATCATTTAGTCACACGTTCCCACATAAAGTTTCAGAGAAAAATTACATAATAGGTGTAATTACAGGGGATCTGTGACCTTTCACCTCCCCGGGCAATTCTAAAGAATTAAGTATTAAAAGATATAAAGCATTTACATTTAATTGATGAGAGGCTTACCTGAGTTATTGCAGACCTTGCAGGGACAGTTTAGGGCTACAAATTCCAATTCGCAAGTTTTACATTTGCATTACAAATATACAATATACTGTGTGCGTATGTATGTGTGTGTATATGTATATATATTAGGGATGTCCAGATACCAGCGCCGATACTTGGCATTTTCACGAGAACTACCAGGGTTGCAGCGGTTGCAGCTGGGACCGGGCTCTGGCGTTCTACCAATGTCCTGAAATCATTAGTCTGTATTGTTTTAGAAAAACTGTCACATGACAATAAACAAAAATGTATCAGTACTTGTATCTGTGAGGACTTGGACAAGTATCAGTACTAGTGTGGTATCGGCGCATCCCTTATATATATTTATAAAAACAAAATCATACATTAAAACAGAGATGTACAAATCCCAGAAGCTGACAGCGGCCTCCTAACTTTTGAGTTTTTCTCTAGTCTAGTCTTGGAGCTGGAAAAGCATCTGTACTTGTACCGAGTACAGTACTTGGTATCTGAAAATCCCTAATACATATATAGATTATATAGATACACATCAACTGTACATACATACATACTGTGCATATATACATACATAATTACATATATACAATACATACAATACATACATACATACAACACAGTTGCATGTACATTTTGTTAAAAGTGTGTATATATATATATAAATATATATATATATCTATATATATCTATACAGTATATATAGACTATGCACACTGAATATGAACCAAACTGTTACCCCCAAAATATCTGTTCCATATACTGTATATTTTACTTAGTAAATGCTGTTAATCTATTAATCACAGAGGTGACTGGACATACTGGACATAGCTGCTTTATGACAAAATTTAGAATTACTGATGGAAAATAACAGCCAATCAGAGCTGATAATCTTCCTGCTAACATTTCTCCTGAAAACTAACTCTCTGATCTTTATTTATTTTACAGATCCCGTTCTCTGCTATAACAAGGCGACTTTATGTTCCTCCAGCACTTCCTGTCTGGATTCCAAAAACATAATTTGTTCAAGT
>NW_017307341.1:166480-167884 GCF_000935625.1 Nanorana parkeri
TATATATACTGTATATACTGGACTCAGTACTGTATATACTGAGTCCTTACTGTGCTATCCTCCAGCTCCCTTTATTAATGGTCATGAACAGAAAAAACCTCTTTCAGTTTTTGATAAAGAAGGGCAGGTTATTTTTTGTCCCATTGATAAGATTTTCCCTCACGTCCTGTTCTGCAGGTGCATCAGGAGGTGAGAGGAAATCTCTCCGGAGTGAGGAGAATTCCTCCCTTGTGTCCCCATTGGAAGATTTAACCTGGCTTTTTATTCTGGGAGCTTCTCTAAAATGTGTGATTTCCCCTCACTTTCTGTCACCAGAACCAATAGGAGGGGTGAATCTCCACCAAAACTATAAAAACTTGACAAACCCTTCCCCATTCCATCCAAAAATTAAAATAAAACGTTTTGCTTCTTCAAAGTTTTTCCAGCACTTGTTCTAAACACCGGCCCATCAAAATCAAGGCTGCCCGCCTTCAACAACCTTGATTTGGATTTACCATCATATGTAAAGGTGTGCACTCTCTAAACTAGTGACATATTAAAGGTACATCTGTGAAGGTTCTCATTCATCCAGGTTATAAAATAAATCAAGCTAACTGGACTTGCTGTATTTTTCTTGAAGACGTTTTGCTGGTCATCCGACTAGCTTTCTTAATTCGGAAGTGAGCCGTTCTGAATTGAGAAATCTAATTGGATGACCAACGAAACGTCTTCAGGAAGAATACAGCAAGTCCAGTTGGTTTGATTTATTTTTTAGAGATATTAAAGCTACAGTTATTGTAGATGTGGGCTATTGGGTTTCAGCTCAGTTTGTTTCTTCCAGTTTCCAGTCTGTAAGCCCTCACCGACCTCTAGCTAATCAGTGGGATTGTACAAGCTTTGCAGTGAGGGGTCACAATGTTGTTAACAGAAGGACTCTGGGAGGTGGTGGACCTTCCATGCTACAATGGAAGGATCTCAGTCAGAAGGTTTCTCCACCCTTGAGCTTTCATTTGTAATTAAAGGAAGATATTGTCGTTTCTCTCCATAGGTAACCAAGCCATTCCATCCAGCGTACAGATGAGAGATAAGGATTTCAGTGAAGACCTGTATAATGCCTCCAGCCCAGCATACAAAAACTTCCGTCTCCTTTTCACTGTCAATGTAAGTATTCCCTCAACACACATATAAAGTGTCTGCACTCCCAGGGACCGTAAAGCCTATAGACCGTCACACCACCTTTCTGCATTACAACCCCTCCCTGTGTCAGGAAAGTGTCAGAACTACTTGTTTCAGGCCAGCTACTCAGACAGCATTGAAGCCAAAGCATCAACACAACAGCCAGGGAACCAGTGGCGGAGCTAGGGAACAAAGGGCCCTGGTGCAAGATTTTTTTTTGTTGCCCTCACCCCCTCGCCCCCTAACCAC
>NW_017307341.1:167982-188344 GCF_000935625.1 Nanorana parkeri
ACAGAGCCGCGTCTGATGCCGCAGGCCAGTCAACTCGTGCGACCGGCCGAGCCGGCGCCCCCGGCCCCCCCCTCACTATGCCACTGGCCGGGAGTGTCGGATGAACGGATGATCCGACACTCCCGGCGGAGAGACCAGGGGCCCGCCGGGCGCTGGATACTGATCCGGCGGCCGGCATCTTGCTTGGGCCCCCCCAGAGCCAGAGGCCACGGGCGCCCGCACCGCCTGCACCGGCGGTAGTTCCGCCACTGCAGGGAACTAGTGTTCCCAAAAGTCAGCAATGGCAGCCCCATTATTCTCATATGACATTTTCCCTTTAAGCTGACCATACACATTACCTGCCCTGGTGACGGGTGTCCAAAAGAGAGGACATTGATAGCAATAGAAACCTGTCTGGCACCTCTGAGTCCACGCTATAGAAAAATAATATTGTTGCTGTCTGTGTTCCCATCGGGAGATTTTCCCTACTTTTTCTGCCCATCTGTCAAGTGACCAGGAAGCAAAGGAAAATTTCCCCAAAATGAACACAGATAACCCAACCCAACAGAGGTTCTAACTCTTCTCTTTCCTGGCCAGAAGATAAAACCAATCGGTTTCATTGGAGTTGGTCTTTAATTTTTGAACCTTCATTTTTATTTTTAAATAATTGCCTCATATTTTCCTATTTTCAGCTCACCAATTACATGAAAAACAGTCTGGGAGTACAAAACTTCCAGATCATCGTGGTTGGCTTCAGGCCGGGCAGCGTGGTCGCCCACTTCATATCCCTGATAAACTCGTCTGGCTCCATTAGCACCACTGTCTTCGAGGAAGCTCTGAAAAATGGCATAAGTGCATTTTCCAATGACTCCTCCCTCAATGTCATGCAGTGTAAGTTATCATTTATTTTACATATTCATAATGTAGCAATATTTCTTTTCGTCAGACCCCAGCCCAGAGGAGCTTTTAGAAGGCCAGATACTTAACCTTTTGGTGGATGCTGGTTACTAACTCTATTGGGGGTTTGGTGGTGACATTTTGGTGCATATGTTTGCTCATCCTCATACCTACTGTGGCTATGACAAGGGGCCACCACTCTTCCTGTTGATCTTTTACTGTATTTATTTAATATTATGGAGATTGAAACATGAAGTGTGGTAACTCATCTGCTGTGCCAGGAAGTATAGGGCTCCTAGGTGGGTAGAAACAGAGCAGAGATCTTACCAGAAGTCCCCAAACAATCAACATATTGCCAGTGTGGGCATCACTTCAAATGAAATATTGAGTTCAGGTGCTTCCAGTGAAGTATCCTGGTAATACAACCACATACAAAGGTCTTTTGGACAATTGTGGCAGGGGAACCTTTTTTATTTTAGCATAATCCTGCCCTTGTGCACAAAGTCAGCTGCATAAAGACATGGTTTGATGAGCTCCATGTGGAGGAACTTGAGTAGCCTGCACAGAGCCCTGACCTCAATGCTATGGTACACCTCTGGGGTTAATTCCAATGCTGACTGTGAGTTCGGTCTTCTCTAACATCAGTACCTGACCTCACAAAAGCTCATTTGGCTGAATGGCCACAAATTTCCAAAATCTTGTGAAAATCCTTTCCAGAAGAGTGGAGGCTGATACAGCTGCAAAAAGGGTTCCCTAATCCATATCAGGCTGGTTTTGGAATGGAATGTTCAACAAGCTCATATAGGTTTGATGGTCAGGTGTCCACAAAATCCTGACCATATAGTGTCTAGGGCAGTTGAGAATCACCAAGCCAACCATATTCTACCTATAGTTGAAATATCCCTTTTTGCTGGCTTTCGCACACCAGTCATAATGTAGACTGAAGCCATTTAATTTGGCAGCGGGTTTACGGATTATGTGAGGAATGTTACACAAACATAAATGAGCCCCAAACCCTACGTAGAACTACCTAACAACATCAAACAAGCCTAAGTATGTATGGGCCTGTGTCTATGAGCTTTGAGCTTCTGTCAATGCGCTTTTAGGTGCATACAGCCGGCATTTGAAAACAGTTTAGGCAAGGTTCACACCTAGGCGATTCAGATGCTGAGCTGTTTTCACAAGTTTTTGATCGCGCGACTTTTCTTTGCAAACCGGGCAGTTGTTGCTCGTTTTTCAATGCATAGAGATGTCTATGGGACCCAAACCGTGCGACAACAACCCAAAAATAGTTCCTGCACCTTTTTGCGCGACAGGTGACAAACCCGCAAAGGTGTGAGCAGCCTCCATTGACTTCAATGTTAATCTGTGTTTCGCGTGAAATCGCGCGATAAATCGTGTGGACCGGCCCTTAAGATACTTCTGAGATTATCTGCTGTTCAGTGACAGGTCCATTTTACTCCTTCTGTTCTGCATTTGACCTCAAGCTGCTTCTGCATCCCAAAAGGCCTCTTGGGAGAGAAGCACGTCTGATGTGAACAGAAGACCGTCAACACTAAAACATACAGCTGCCATAGTTAACATTAAAGTGCTTTTCTCCTCTAATTTTTTTTCCTTTTTGTTATACAGCAATAGACACAAACGTCTCAACCACCACCGATAACACCTGGCGGACTGCCACTATCACCGTCGCTGTTCTTCTGGGGGCACTGCTGCTAATAGTGGTCATTCTGGCCGCCGTGTGGATCTACACCAAGAACAGAGTTGGTTCATTCTCCCCATTGAAGGAAGTCCTAGCCTCCTCCTATAGGCACTTATAGCCTGTGATATCTAGAGAAGCATAATGTACCTCCGTTGTCTTCCGGTATATGGACTAAATCTATTTCTGCTGAAGAGCCCGCAAGTTGTGCACTAATCACACGGAAGAAAGTGTCACGCTCTCATATATTAATATATCTGTTTGGAGTCGATTTGACATACAGGCTTAATCTATAAAACACTGGCTTTGTGCACCGTCCCCAGTAACTAGTTAGATTTCACATAATTGAAATATGAATTCTGGTTACTATGGGCGGAGACGCCTTTGCAGTTGTTCATCGGCTTAATGAATAAGAGCAACGGCGCGTTGATCGCTCTGATTACCTCTAATCGTAGCGCACTGCCATTATTTTATGCTACAGTTTTCTGAAGCGTTTCTCTTAAAGGGGTTGTACGAAAGTTGCACAAACTCTTTATTTAAAGCGTTGGAATGCAAAATAATAAAACAATATATTAGAGATACAATATATATAAAAACAAATACTATAACAAACGTCATTACCTCCCTGCAGTCCTGTTGCCCACAATGATACAATGTAACAAATTCAGGGGCGTGTCCATCTGCTGGGAGTGACAGACCCAGCAGCCAATGACATGTAAGAAGCAGGGGTGACCCCTCTGCTTAAGTTATCATCTTTCAGTCATTCTTCGCTTTGCAGTTCTTCAGTGGCTATTATGGTCATTTAAAAAAAACAAAAAATCCTTATCAAAATTGAACTTATCTCAACCTCTTTAAGAAAGAAAACTTCACTCACAGCTCGCTGTCTTCCCCCCTGGCACCTTATGTGTTTGCAGAGCATTGCTTCCCAGCAATATACTTGAAGGATTGCACAATGGTTACTGGAACACAGCACATCAGAGAACATTTAAACCGGTGATAAGGGTTCAAATATATTTGCACTGAACAAAAGAGCGCTTTATTCTTTTATGTGTCCTGCAATATGTTTATTTTTAATGTTCAGAGAATGTAATGTTTATTTATTAAGTGCCAATACTTTTGGGGGTTAATCTGTACTGCTGAGGGGTACCATACATATATCATTACAGGTACCTGGAATTGGGGTCCGGCTTTTTAGATGACCATTCAGCACAGGTTGTTGTGAACGCTGCGTCATGGCCAGACATAAGATCTATCATTCCAGAGGGCTGCTTATAATTTAAGGACACCCCTCAGCTAAAAGGTTCCCCCCTTAAATTTAGAGCCCCTATATATGGGCCTATATACCTTTGGTGCCGGGCGTAGCCGAATATAACAAGTCCCAGGCCTATAAGCCTTAAACATGAACAAATATTATTGATGCTTGTTTACATGATAATTGTATAAAATATATGTTCAATAAATTATATTAAGTGTATGTTTATATAATGTAATAATAAAAGACTTTATATGACACATGACTGTATGTACCGAGCTCTCTATTGTATGTCATTTGTATATGGATTAAAGAATATGAATATTAAATGACAGTTTTATATTTATTATGATGCTATGTAAGCTAAATGCAATAAACAAATTATTTTATTAATCGGTGACTTATATTTGTTTGATTATCTGGTGTGATTACCTATCTATTCTATTCTATCTATCTATATCTATCTATCTATCTATCTATCTATCTATCTATCTATCTATCTATCTATCAAGGGGCGTAACTAGAAGTCACAGGGCCCCATAGCAAAATTTTGTATGAGGCCCTGTGATTTCTAGTTACACCCCTTGCAGCCCACCTGAGAGTAACCCTGCAGAGGCCACCATAGACTCTCTATGGTGAGCTCTGCAGGGTCTCAGGTGGGCTGGCCACACCCCTTACCTGTCAGCCCCGATCCACTGTCCGCCTCCTCCACGTTGGCTGGGGGGCCCCGCCTCCTCCTCCATCGCTGGGCCCCGCTTTCTCCTCTACTGCCGGGTCCAGCCTCCTACTCCGCCGCTGCTAGCTGTCACTGACTCAGCAGCAGCTGTGTAGAGGAATGCGCCGCTGCACAGATCACTGACAGTGATCTGAACAGAGGCGCGTTCCTCTTCACAGCCGCTAGTGACAGTCAGCCGCATGAGATGCCATAGCGGCATGCACAGCATCAGGGGATGTCCTGGCCGGGCCCCTCTGTGCTCTGGGCCCCATAGTGGCCGCCTGGGTCGCTATGGCGATTGTTACGCCACTGTATCTATCTATCTATCTATCTAGATTAAGGCTAATAATTCTGTGGTCTATGATAAGATCTGGGAGGGCTAAAAAGCCTTTTTGAGTTACAACACAGGAAGTGTGGAGAGGACACAGAGCAGCTCTGAATTTCCGATGGGATCAACAGGTGAATATTTGCATTTATCGAACCAATATAACAAAACACTTGTATATTTAAACGTCCAAAAGGGAGCAAATAAGAGAAGATCACTGTTAGCATTTACATACACTTTACTATCAATCGCAGGATATTTTAGTAGTGTGACTGAAATACTGAAAGTCAACCATCTAGCCATGGCCAGTGGTCCACCAGCCTTTCGAAAGGCCCCCAAATATATCCTGAAATGTTTACAGGACCAAATGGGGGACATTTATGAATGTTTCTGCATCTGGATAGAAGATGTCGCATTTCTAGTCTATGAGCATTTCTGCTGCCCAGGCAAATTCCTACTGCGATGCTCTGTTTTTATTACCGTGATGCGGTGTTACGGAACCAAGAAACCAGACAGAAACTTAAAGTGCAACTTTAAAAAATAAAAGTAGTTTTTTGGAAACAACAATAAACATAAATGGCAAACGGGACGTTGTCAATGCCAAGCCAGAGGTCAGATGCCAATGACGGTAGTCTGCCATACTAGATCAGGGAACACTGAGAGCGGGATGAATGCAAACAATAGCCGGAGCACTATATCTGACTTTGGGTCACAGAAGTACATTAGTAAAAAATGTATTCCTATGACCAAAAAAAAAAGAGGTTTGGCTTTACTTCAATTTTAATTGTCTATCAGCCTCTGCACCATCTCTTCCCACACATGAAAGTGACCCTGGAAAATCCGTAGTAGCTACCGGTACATTGGGAGAACTCCTAAAGAGCTACAGTGTCACCAGCCCAGTGGATATATTTTTGTATCATTTTCATGTCTCAGAGGAGACCATGTACAGACTGACAGCAAACTAGCTACAGTGTCACCAGCCCAGTGGATACATTTGTTTGACTTCTATGTCTCAGAAGAGATCAAGCTCCGATTGAGGGCTTGTTCACACCAAGCGCGTTCCAGGAGCAGAGCAGTTACAGACCGGTTCAAAACTGCGTCCAATGTATTCCAATGGTATTTTGGGCTCTATTGCACAACGCAGCGTTCAGTTCCAGAGCATGTAAAAAAACTGCAGCATGCCCTATTTTTCCTGCTCTGGAACGCATGCAAACGCATCAAACATGCATGCAAATGCCCTGAAACACACTGAAAGCCCATTTTAGGCTAATACAAAAACGGACCGGAACGCATACAAAAACGCAGGAAAACACACTGCACTGTGTGTGCAGAAACTCATGCAGATCTGGTCTGCATTTGGTGTGAACAAGCCCTAAAGCTGCTCTGTGGATCCAATTGTCCTACTCTATATGTCTATTTGCTTCCAGCTAGTGCTAATGTATACTTAGTCAGTCGTAACTTTGAGACAGTTTCTCTTTGTCAGTCATTCGTGAATGGAATAAACACTAGAATAGTAACTCAACTTGAGTTGATGATTGCGACTGTTTAAGGAACGACTCCAGGAATTTAAAAAAAATATACCCATACAGTGGGGCTACCCCCGCGCTGCAAGGGTTAAGTGATCATTTTGTCTAGGGGCTCAGATAAAGCAGACATGCTCAGCGGATGCTTGGTTCCTCGTCGTTCAGTGCTGACCTCTCTCTCTCCTCCACTTCGGCTGTATGTCCCTTGTTGTCCTCACATCTAATGGACCTGCAATAGACGCAATCACCTCAGTGGTCCTTAGACTGTAGGAGAAGAAGAAGGGGCTGTGGGGACGAGTCTAGCTGGCTGGCAGGACCGAGGATCAGATGAGCAAATCTGTTTTATGTGAGTCCCCTAGACAAAACAAGCACATAACCCTTGCCATGTGGGGGTAGCCCCACTGCAAGGGTAAGATTTTAAAAATCCTGGAATCAAATAAAAAAATGTAGAGGATGTGATACAAATGATAATTTCCCCCAATGTGTGTTGTCAATTACATATTTAATGGGAAATGGTCATCCATGGATTTGATTAGGGATGAGGTTCGGGTTCACCAATACCATGCATTCGAGAGTTGCGCTCCCAGAGCATTGATGTGCAGAGGATTTTTTTTAAACCATAATGCCCTTCATGGCCTTTGAACTATGGACCGCAGGGTTAGAAGGGCCAATATGATGGCTTCTGGATAAGCCAGCCCCTCAAATAAAAGGGGGGGGGGGGGACATAGAGCAGCCATAGTGTCAGTGTATTGGAAGCTTCATTTGGGAAAGGACAGAGAAGCTAGTGAAACCGTATAGGCAGAGATTAGGGTTAGTTAGTCAGTTAGTCAAATATGCCTTTAGGTTTACTTCAGAGTCAGTTGATAAAGTGCACTCTATTTTGATCGCTAGCTCTTTGGGCAATCAACATTTTTGTTGTCTTTTTTTATTGGAAACATTTTTGTCTTTCTTTTTATTTTGTGGTGGATTTGAGGTCAGCAGTCACTCTTATCGAATGTCCCATCCATAGCAAAGTTGGGGTTGTTTTTTGCTTTTGCTTCAGGGGTTGTATTTTGGTATTTTCATTTCTTTTGTGGATTTTTTATTTGAAGTTTAAAGTTTGGTGTGCTCAATGTGCAGCATTCACTTGTTACTGACCATCTGTTCTTAGAGCTGCCTTTTATTAGCTGCAACGTTTGAAGAAAAAAAAAACAACTAAGTGTAAGAACACCTAAACGACCTCACATTATAGCACTCACACTCACCGCATCTCCCCACATTCCTTATAGATAAAATAAAAGTTGGGCATACTCCAGTTAGCCTTATTATCTCTGATTAAAATGTCATGCTACTGGTCAAATATACACTGCTGTATCCTCTAATCTTAAGTATCTTAATTCTTGTAGTAAACAGCAGCCTGTGCTCTTTGCTTCTTGTAAAATTGGGCCTAGCCTTGCCATTTAAAATTGCCCTGCTGCTGGCCAGGTTTATACTGCTGTAGCATCTGCAGTCTTTTAATTCTAGATGAGAGCTTGGATAGTTTTACATGAGCAAGAACAGGGCCTGTCTGGGGAAAAAAAACTTTTCTTTTCCAAAATGAAAAATAGCTGGGGAGCTTCTGTAAGTAAATAAAGCTACCTGTTAAAGAAAAAAAAAACATTTGTATAGTCAAATAAGTGCTGCCAGTGTGCACTGTCTCTGAGACTGTCCTTCAAAAGTGTACTGGTCCTTAAAGGAGAACTATGGGGTTAAGTCTTTTCCCCATAGTTCTCCTTAGGGTAACGGGAGGAAAAATATAGTTTTAAGGCATCCTCCAAGCATATTATTTAGGGGTCTGTGTATTTTCAATGATGCCATCAAAGTCGCATGAAAAGACCCTCAATAATATTCCCCTTCACTCTTCCCCCATCTACATAAATCAAACAGATGTGAAGGGTGGAGGAGCTGGAGCACACAGACAGTAATTAAACTCCCAGAAGAGTAGAGGGGTATGACATACATGGAGCAAGGGGGCTGTGCTAGGAAATTAATCTTGAATTTTCTACCAAGTTCACAGACATGCCGCAAGTTACTTTAAAAAAAAGGAAATTGTTGTGTGGGAAAATGTAAAACACAATTTGGTCACTGGGTGTCACTATTTCACACCACATCGTTGGGAGGACCAAATTGCTTTCAAACGTGTAAATCTGAATTACGCCTCCGAAACCAGTATATTTACTATATTTACTATACCGGTATAGCATATTTAGTACAATATTCACTGAAATAATAATTAATTGGTGCATCAGTGACGTTTGCATAATACTCCCCTTCCTAACCAATGACACCACAAAGCTACTAATTCACTCTCTTGTCATTTCTCGCCTATTGAAACTTCCTCCTCGTTGGTCTACCTCTGCACAGACTACTCCACATTCAGTCTATCATGAATGCTGCTGCCAGACTCATCCACTTTATTAGCCGCTCATTGCCTGCCACCCCTCTCTGCCAATCCCTCCACTGGCTTTCAATCGCCCAAAGAATAACATTTCAAAATACTAATAACAATTTACAAAGCCATCCACAACTTTCCCCCAAGTTATATAACCGACCTTGACTCAAAGTATCCCCCAAACTGTCCTCTTTGCTTCTACCAAGACCTCCTGCTCTCTAGAAGGGATGAGCTCATGTCTGAACCAAACCCGGTCTGAAGGTCCATTCACACCACATCCAGATCATCTCCAGACCAGGCCAGATTGTTTCCAGACCCAAAATGCATCCTAATGTATCCCTATGCTATTTCTGGCCTCTGTTCACACCAGCACAGTCCGTTCCAGACCGGACCTGAACAATACGGCATGTCTCATGTTGTCTGGTTTGGAATGCACTGGAACAGCGGCATGTTCACACTATTTTCCGGACCAGATCTGGCCCGGAAAATGGTGTGAACCTGCCCTGAACCTGAGTACCTCCAAACAAGGAAGTTACATGGCCCTCCTTCCCAATCATCTGCAGACCAGGGCATTCCCTATCCCACAGGTGACCATAAACAAAGGGGTGGGATGTTTTTGCTGATGTAATTTACCTTATAAGGCCATATAGCCATATTAGGCAGATGTAATTGACCAACAATAGTCATGTAGCCATATAAGGTCAATTACATCACTCCATCCTGCCCCTCTGCTTAAGCACAAGCAAAGCCCTCCTAACCATTTTGTATTGAATTGTATTGCAACTTTACTGTCTCCCTCTATATTGTAAAGTGCCGCACAAATTTGGCGCTATATATTGTAAATCCCGTATAATAATAATAATGAGAATATCTGCCAGAGAGGGCTGTGCTGCGTGGCAAAGCTGTGTAAATCTCAGGACTGGGTGGACATATATACACATCTTTTGGCAGGTAAAATAACTCCTCCCATATGGTATATTTAATCTGCATATTTAGTTGTTTGCCTGGTGTTGTGTATTAAACATTTCCATCCTACATCAGTGTCTAGATTCCCCCTCCGTACAGCCCTATGTAAGCAGCATTACGTAATTTCTGCCTTTGCCTTCCAGGTTTATAGACACTTTCCTTAAACACAAAGTTTGCTAATGGTGCTTAATGCAAATGATATTCCACAGCACACAAATGGAAGATGACGCACTCCTAAGTGTTTGGGCGATCAGACGGGTAAAAATAGAAGCTGAGAGGAAAAACAATTGCTCTGTTGATAGTGAATTCGGGTGTACTCATCGCTGCACGATCGGAGAGAGGAGGGGGGAATCTCTGCGGGGAGTGGTGACTGACAGTTACCGCTCTCTGCAGGGACATGATCGAGAAGTGAGCGAGCGACGGTATGTGTTCGCTCACTTCCCAATCTATTGAGCTGACGTGTGACAGTCACCACTCCCCGCAGGGATTCCCCCCTCCCCGCTCTGACCCTCCAGGGCTGACTGGCGGAATGGACGGGGAGGGGGCGGGTACAGCTGGCTCTGCCTCTAGATAGGCAGAGCCAGCTGTCAATCACGCAGCTGGGTGGATCTCGACAGTAATGTCAGGATCCGTCCAGGCTGCGGCGATCTCAGTATACCGCGAGCTACTGAGCTTTGGGTCACGGGAGAACGCTAGTTTATGTCCTCCCGTGACCCTGAGGTGAACTATGGGGAAAAACACTTACCCCATAGTTCTCCTTTAATAAATCAATTTTACACTATGGAGGCGCTCCTTTTTTGCTTTGAACTGAGGTACTTACACTGCTAATCTGCTAACATCTAATGGTGTATTATTGATCACAGATCTGCCTTCATTTGTGTTTTATGTCTGCCTAGAGTTCAGCTTTAAATGAAGTGGTTTGGTATGTGCTGTAAGCGAAAAGTACAGGTATGAGTGCTAACCGTCCTCTGTAATTATACCATCAATTGTCATGCAGATGATTGCTGAGCAGTGAGCCTTCTGCACTTTAAGGAACCCAACATGCGGGACTTTGCTAACTACAAAGAGAGAGAAACAGCAAATACATATTTTCATGTTGCTATGTCAGTTGAGTGTTGATTTGGATTGTCTACAATTTATAGTCCCGAGGTCCCCTTTGGAGTAAAACACTAAGTGACGCCTTTTGTTCACCCGGCATGCCCTCAGCAACGTTTTGACTTTGATGAGGTTTGCCAAAATGGTGGCAGCTGCCATTTAAAAGCAATTATGACCTAGAGGCAAATGTCTGGATAAGATGAAAGGCATGATTGTGCTTTCCGAGCTAGCTGAGGTTGAAGCGAGTCTAGCTCTTTAATTAAGTTCAAATAGTTGATGTACCTGCAAAGAGGAGTTAAGAGAGCTGAACAAGGGGCTACGGAATTGGTGTAGGAAGGAGGGGTTTGGGTTTATGGAGAACTGAACGGTAGTCAGGGTTCAACAACAACTAGAAAAACTTAATGTGAATAGATCCTGTGGACCAGATAACCTGCACCCAAGGGTACAGGCCGTGCCCTACCACCAAATGAAAGCACTGCGCTCAGGATAGTTCCCCGCCTTTTCCTCTCATTAACATTATGATAAACATTAACTGTGCACCCCCCTCCTTACCATTAAATAGAATAGGGAAACATCAGTGTTTGGGTTTTCAGAAAAGAGCAAGTAAACTTACGTTAGCAGCAATTTTTAAATCTTTTTTTTTTAAATATAAAATAATTGTTCTCCCAATTTGACTTCAGTGGAAACACACTTTAACCCTAGATACGGTACGTAGCTGCATCCACCTTCAGATAAAAAGTTGTCTATAATCCTGATACTGTATCATGATCTGTCTGAAGTACAAATACCTGATCTGTTCACTGGAGCCTACTCGCTGCAAGATAAGCAATCTATCTCCTTCGCTTACTGTGGCAGCCATTCATCCCTGGGGTCTGGTTTGTTGTGCATAGGATGGCGGCGGTGATCACTTTGGAGCTTGTGAGCTTTTCTGCTTAGTGACTGCTTTGACAGACTTCACTGGCTCGGGTCTTCTTACAGGTAGGTGATTAGCAAGATGGGAAATATGGCCATGGTTTAAATTAGTATTAAACTCTAAAACTTGTTTCAATAATAAATCCAGATCAAACAAATACACATTGCCCAGCAAAGAATTTCTGTTCATTTTTGTCCAACCATTTACAGTCATCTTGTTTCCAAACGGCTCCAACTCTCTCAGCTCAGCCGTCCATCTACTAGCTTGGAGAAGTGAAGAGCAGGGAGGAGGGAAGTGTCTTGTTTGTGAAGTGACCATGATTCAGTCTATACCCTGAATATCAGAGCTGGATTTCTTACTAGGTAATGTAGGCATCTGCCTACAGGTGCCCTCCACAGAGGAGCGCTGCCTGTCTAGGGGTGGGCAGGGGTCTCGGTGCATTTTCACGAATACCCGTACTTGGGAAAATGTCCCGATACCAAGCGCCGGTACTGACACTTTACATTTTTAAACTGAAGCCAGCGCTGTAAACTAAGATCCTCCACTGGAGACATCAGTTCAGCACCCCGGAGCAGCACAGAGTATGTTGCTTTATATTATTCTGCATTGATGTATAATGAATTGCTGGGATTTGTTGTCCTCTATAGCCAGTTGCCATTCGGTATTGTTGTATAATGTATTTCTGGGATTTGTAGCCCTCTGTAGCTGATGCTATCATTCAGTATTGCTGTATAATGTATTACTGGGTTTTGTAGCCCTCTGTAGCTGATGCTATCATTCAGTATTGCTGTATAATGTATTACTGGGTTTTGTAGCCCTCTGTAGCTGATGCTATCATTCAGTATTGCTGTATAATGTATTACTGGGTTTTGTAGCCCTCTATAGCTGATGCAATTATTTTGCATTGCTAATTAATGAATTGCTGAGATTTGTAAACCTCTATAGCTGATGGAATTATTTTGCATTTCTTACACATTACGCGTGGGTTCACCTCAAAGAAATTTCCTCACACATTACACATGGGTTCATCCCAAAGAAAATTTCTTACACTCTATCTGTGGGTTCTTTCCTAAGAAAATGTGGGTACCGGGCGCCGGGCCCTCCAGGGCTGTACGGGCGAATGTGGGGCTGTCCAGGGCAATGTCAGTCTCGGGAAGGAGAAGGAGGAGATGCCAAAGACAGCTATCACAAGGTCTCCAGCAGGCTGCATGAGGTGTCCAGCAAGCATGGGACTTCATGCGGCTGAGGTTGTTTGAAAATGTAAAGCGCCGACATCTGCGTTATGTATCGAGGCATTTTCACAAGTACTAGTATCAGTATTGGGGCATCCCTAGTTCTTTCCAAAGAAAATCCCTTACACACTACACATGAGTTCATCCCAAAGAAAGTTTCTTACAGACTACACATGGGCTCATCCCAGTGGCGTAACAATCACCATAGCGACCCAGGTGGCCGCTATGGGGCCCGAGGCACGGCGGGGGCACGGCCAGGACATCTCCCTGATGCCATGCGGGCCACCTGGGTCGCTATGGCATCTTGCTCGAACAGCCAGCTGCTGGCTGTCACTGGCGGCTGTGAGGAGGAACGCTCCGTTCCTTCTCACAGCCGCTGCTGAGTTGGTGACAACCAGCAGCTTCGCAGGAGGTGGCTGGGCCCGTCATCGGCAGTGATCGAGGAGGTGGGGCCCGGCGATCAAGGGGGCGGGGCCCGGCGATCGAGGAGGCGGGGCCAAGTGACGGAGGAGTCGATCGTGGAGAAGAAGGAGGCGGACAGAGGATCAGGGCTGACAGGTAAGAAGGCTTGACCGCCCGCCTGAGACCCTGCAGAGCCTACCATAGAGAGTCAATGGTGGGCTCTGCAGGGTCACCCTTAGGTGGGCTGTTTGGGTTATCAGGTGGGCGTAACTAGAAATCACAGGGCCCCATACAAAATTTTGCCATGGGGCCCTGTGATTTCTAGTTACGCCCCTGGCTCATCCCAAAGGAGGTTCCTTACAGACTACAAGTGGGCTCATCCCAAAGAAAGTTCCTTACAGACTACACGTGGGTTAATCTCAAAGAAAATTCCTTATACACTACACGTGGATTCATCACAAAGAGTATGTCTGTGAAGATTCTCATTCATCCATATCTGTAAAAAAATAAGTCAAGGCAACTGGACTTGCTGTATTTTTCTTGAAGACGTTTCACTGGTCATGCAGTGAATTAAGAAAGCTGGTTGGATGACCAGTGAAACGTCTTTAAGAAAAATACAGCATGTCCAGTTTCCTTGACTTATTTTTTTACAGATATCCCAACGAAAGTTCCTTGAACACTACACATGGGTTCATCCCAAAGAGTGTTCCTTAGAAACTACACGTGGGTTCATCCCAAATTGGAAGAAACAAATCCTGTCCATTGCTTCATATATCTATTAGGTCAGGTCCAGCACTGTTTATGTAATAGTACAATAGCCATTGTGCCTTTACCGTTTTATTATTTTGCTGTCACAATAATGTAAGTGAAAAGTGTTAAAGTGATAGGCAAATCCAGAAGCTGCATTTTTATTGTGCTGATATAGTAGAATGAGTGAGCGTTGTCACCCTGGGACAAGAAGCGGGTTACTGGCAGGATTACAGGTCATAATAAAGGGGGGGAAAAGCTTGAAAAAAGAAAACTAATGCAACCGCCACGTCTATGGACCAGTACGCTGCAATAGATTACAGTTTTGTTTTTAGGGTTTAGATGCATTTTAACAATAAATAAAAGGTGATATTATTTATTTCCCCCTTCTAGGGATAGGCCCCCTAGTAGCCCAGGCAGCTGCCTCTCCTGCTTCCGCTGGATTCACCAATCAAATCTAACTGTGGCAGCCATTGTGCCAAGGAAACTGGGAGTCCTCCGCTGTATAAAGGAAATGCACATCGCTCCAGCCAATTGTGCGGCGCTGAGTACAATAACAATGACTAATCTGTCTACTGATTACAAGTACTTACAGGTTCTTCAAAGACTTGAAATAACAATGCTCTGAGTAAGAATTCCTGCAGTGAGCATTACATGGGACACGGCCCTACAGCCTCCGTGTATACAGAGATTATTATTCCATGTTGTAATAGCTATTTATTGCCGTATCCAGTCACCTGGACCTTCACTGCTGGCATACTTGTTCAGTCAGGTGTGGTAAGTGAATGTTAATTGCTGAGTGAGACCGACACGAGGCCAGCACTGTTGCAGAAGGACTACAGGTCCCAGCTGGACAGATATCCAAGGCTGTTGTCACCACTGACACACTTTTTATATCTAAAACGGCCATGAATAGTGTAGAGGTTTCAGGGAGAGAGTTACAGGGAGGGGCCAGTGTTAGGGTTACAGGGAGGGTTAGTGTTAGGGTTACAGGGAAGGATAGTGTTACGGTCACAGGGAGAGATAGTGTTAGGGTTACAGGGAGAGATAGTGTAAGGGTTATAGGGAGAGATATTGTTAGGGTTACAGGCAGATATAGTGTTAGCTTAGTAATAAAGCTACCCTATTGCTAACTACAACAAATCATCCTAAGACTGCCCTGTAATATAAGAAGATAAATACTTTTTCTTGTATCTCTGAGGAAAAAAACTCCTTTTGCAGTTGGACTTCCCTCTCCCTGCAAAGGTTAACTGTCTGGGTAACTAACTGGCTAGTACATGGATTACAGAAAGGGTTAAAGTTTCAAGGAAAGAAAATGTTCAAGTTTCAGAAGAACTATGAGGTGAGTGGAAATCACTCATCTCATAGTTCTCCTTTAAGGGTTCCAGAGAAAGTTGGTGTAAGGGTGCCAGGGAACATAAGTGTGAGGGTTACAGGGAGGCAGGGGCGTAACTAGAAATCACAGGGCCCCATAGCAAAATTTTGTATGTGGCCCTGTGATTTCTAGTTATGCCCCTTGCAGGGCCCACCTGATATACCAAACAGCCCACCTGAGAGTGATCCTGCAGGGCTCTGCAGGGTCTCAGGTGGGCTGCACACCTCTTACCTGTCAGCGCGGTCCGCCTCCGTGGTCGCCGGGCCCCACCTCCTCTTCCATCCCCGTGCCCCGCCTCCTCTTTCATCATCGGGCCCTGTCTTCTCCTCATCGATGGGCCCCGCCTCCTCTTACATCACTGGCCCCTCCTCCTCTTAGGTCGCCGTGCTTGGCCCCGCCTCCTCCTTCACTGCGAACGCCGAGTCCAGTCTCTTCTGCAGATGCTGCTGGCTGTCACTGACACAGCTCAGCGGCGGTAGTGAGGAAGAACGCGCCGCTGCACACATCACTGACAGGTTGTCAGTGATCTAACAGCGGCGCATTCCTCTTGACAGCCAGCACCCTGATATGACATAGCGACCCAGGTGGCCCGCATGGCATCAGAGGGATGCCCTGGCCAGGCCCCCCTGTGCCCGGGCCCCGTAGCGGCGGCCTGGGTCGCTATGGCGATTGTTACGCCACTGCAGGGAGGGTTTGTGTTAGGGTAACAGAGTACATAAGTGTGAGGGTTACAGGGAAAATTAGTGGGAGGGTTACAGGGAACATTGGTGTGAGGGTTACAGGGAACATTAGTGTGAGGGTTACAGGGAGGGTTAATGTTAAGGTGGATGGGATCATAAGTGTGAGGGTTACAGGGAGGGTTAGTCTTAGGGCAACAGGGAAAATACATTTGGCGGTTATAGGGAAGGTTTGTGTTAGGGTTACAGGGAACATTAGTGTGAGGGTTGCAGGGAGTGTTAGTGTTAAGGTGGCAGGGAACATAAGTGTGAGGGTTACAGGGAACATTAGTGTGAGGGTTACAGGGAACATTATTAGTGTGACGGTTACATGGAGGGTTAGTGTTAAGGCGGCAGGGAACATAAGTGTGAGGGTAACAGGAACATAAGTGTGAGGGTTACAGGAAACATAAGTGTGAGGGTTGCAGGGAGTGTTAGTCTTAGGGCAACAGGGAGCATATACTTGGCGGTTATAGGGAAGGTTAGTGTTAGTGTAACAGGGAAGGTTAGTGTGAGGGTTACAGGGAGGGTTAGTGTTAGGGTAACAGGGAACATATGTGTGAGGGTGACAGGGATGGTCAGTGTTAGGGTAACAGGGAACATGTGTGAGGGTGGCAGGGAGGGTTAGTGTTAGGGTAACAGGGAACTTGTGTGAGGGTGACAGAGAGGGTTAGTGTTAGGGTAACAGGGAACTTGTGTGAGGGTGACAGGGAGGGTTAGTGTTAGGGTAACAGCGAACATGTGTGAGGGTGACAGGGAGGGTTAGTGTTAGGGTAACAGGGAACTTGTGTGAGAGTGACAGGGAAGGTCAGTGTTAGGGTAACAGGGAACATATATGTGAGGGTGACAGGGAGGGTCAGTGTTAGGGTAACAGGGAACATGTGTGAGGGTGACAGGGAGGGTCAGTGTTAGGGTAACAGGGAACTTGTGTGAGGGTGACAAGGAGGGTCAGTGTTAGGGTAACAGGGAACTTGTGTGAGGGTGACAAGGAGGGTCAGTGTTAGGGTAACAGGGAACATATATGTGAGGGTGACAGGGAGGGTCAGTGTTAGGGTAACAGGGAACATGTGTGAGGGTGACAGGGAAGGTTAGTGTTAGGGTAACAGGGAACATGTGTGAGGGTGACAGGGAAGGTTAGTGTTAGGGTAACAGGGAACATTAGTAGTGTGAGGGAACACACACATGCATATCAATAAAAGAGCAAACCAGACAAAATTGCTTGCCTCCACTTATCCAGAAAATCTATTTTGGAAACAAATGATTGCTCCTTCCCGCCGCACACATTCTGGATTATTACCTTAAGTGGACTGTTTTTTCCCCAGTAGCTAAGCACATACTGTAATTGTTTTGTTCTAATGTCAGTGTGACATTTTCCACACAAAAATAAAAAGATGAAACGTGTAGATTGTGTTTGCATTACTGGGCCACAGCTAAGTCCCCGGCACAGATCTGGAACCTGTAGCCTGGCAGATCAGCCTTCCTCCTCCCTCCTGACAGCTCAGTGAGTGCACAATGTGAGGATAATGACACATGAAGGAGACAGCTAGGAAGGAGCAAAACAAGAGCACGTTTACCTGCATCCTGCAGACCCCGCCCAGCTGTCTTCTTCCCAGCCAATCAGAGTCAGGGGAGGGCAGTCGGGGAGCTGTCAGTGCCGGAGCAGTGTGGAACGGGCAGAGCGCAGTGAACGGGGATCCGAGGAGCGTTTCAGCACCACAAACCATAGACAGCGCAGACAGCCTGACCGGGCAGGGGATGGCCTGCCTGACCGCAGCGTTCAGTGCTGCCTCCAACCTGGTAAGTGCTGCCCGGCATGACCTTCTTCTCATGACTTGTGGCTGCTGTCACATCCTCATCCCTACAAGCCGAATCAAGGTCACACAATCCTGCTCAATGTAATGTAAACAGCAGCTTACAAATCCTTTAGCAGAATGTATCAATGGGGGGACTACAGGAGAAAGGTCTATGAACGCATGCAATAGGATCCAACCATATTCCTATCCCCTGGCTGCTTGCACTGCTTTAGTAAATAAGAGTTGAAGCCGCAGGATAGGCAGGATTTGGAGGAATGACAGTCTGAATTTTTTTAAAGCAAGGCTTGATCATATCTGTAGTCCATGTCATTGATCGTCAGCATTGAGGTGCAGAGAGGATGTGATTTGAGTTTGCAGGTTTAAAGTGTTTTGGAGGCTTGCCGGGGATATAAATAATAGGAAATTGCAAATGAGAAAGCTATTGCAATGTCATTGTGTGCGTGGATCGGGGTTGTAAGGTCATCTATGGATGTTGTAAAATGATTAAACGCTGTAAAGGATGATTTGTGGCAAATGCATGGTGGGATTTAAAAAAAAAGCAGGTGCCATTGACAGCCATCCAGGTTTGTTGTTCCTTCTGAAAGAGGAAACCTACTTGATTGTTCATGACATCAGTTCCAATTTTGCTCCAGTTTGCACAGATCTGACCCACTGACTCGTTTTAGCAGCACAAGGGAGATGGTGAGAGATTTGTTTTTCTTCAGTCTTTGGGGGGCTCATTGGACATGTAGTACCAGATAATCTTTGTTAACAAGAAACCAGATCTAATTCATGCACTGCAAGTATCAGGGCTATCATAGAGCCTTGCGCTGGAGCTATAGGGTCTATATATAGATGTAGATGGAGCTGAAGAGTTTATTGATAGCTGTATGAGGAGCTATAGGGTCTATATGCAGATGGAGCTGAAGAGTTTATTTATAGCTGTATGAGGAGCCATAAGGTCTATATAAGTAGTAGTGTTAATGATAGCTGTATAAGAAGCTGTAGGGTTTAGATATAGATGTAGATGGAGCTGAAGAGTTTATTGATAGCTGTATAAGAAGCTGTAGGGTTTAGATATAGATGTAGATGGAGCTGAAGAGTTTATTGATAGCTGTATAAGAAGCTGTAGGGTTTAGATATAGATGTAGATGGAGCTGAAGAGTTTATTGATAGCTGTATAAGAAGCTGTAGGGTTTAGATATAGATGTAGATGGAGCTGAAGAGTTTATTGATAGCTGTATAAGAAGCTGTAGGGTTTAGATATAGATGTAGATGGAGCTGAAGAGTTTATTGATAGCTGTATAAGAAGCTGTAGGGTTTAGATATAGATGTAGATGGAGCTGAAGAGTTTATTGATAGCTGTATAAGAAGCTGTAGGGTTTAGATATAGATGTAGATGGAGCTGAAGAGTTTATTGATAGCTGTATAAGAAGCTGTAGGGTTTAGATATAGATGTAGATGGAGCTGAAGAGTTTATTGATAGCTGTATAAGAAGCTGTAGGGTTTAGATATAGATGTAGATGGAGCTGAAGAGTTTATTGATAGCTGTATGAGGAGCCATAAGGTCTGTAGTTAGCTGTATCAGAACTATATATACGGTCTATAGATCGACATATCTGAACTAGAGAATGTATGGATAGCTGTGTTAGAGCTATAGGGTCTATAGATAACTGTGTAAGGAGTTATATATGCTGTATGAGGATCTATAGGGTCCATAGACAGCTGTATAAGAACTACAGGGTCTTTAAACTGCTGTACAAGAACGATAGGGTATGCAGATAGCTGTATATGAATTATAGGGTCTATGCGTATATATAAAGACTTAAGGGTCTATAGATAGTTATGTAAGGACTATAGTGTCTATGGATGGCTGTATAAAAACTGTAGGGTCTATAGATGGCTGTATAAGAAATATATGGTTGGTGTGTAGACCTCTGTACAAGAACTATAAGGTATATAGATACCTGTGTACGAATGATAGGGCCTATACATAGGTGTATAGGTACTATAGAATCTATAGATAGCTGTATGAGGAGCTATAGGGTCAAAATATGGCTGTATAAGAACAATAGGGTCTATAGACACCTGTATAAGAACGTTGGGGTCTATAGACGGCTGTATAAGAACTATAGGGTCCATACATGGCTGTATAAGAACTATAGGGTCTATACATGGCTGTATAAGAACTATAGGGTCTATAGACACCTGTATAAGAACTATAGGGTCTATAGACACCTGTATAAGAACTATAGGGTCTATAGACACCTGTATAAGAACTATAGGGTCTATAGACACCTGTATAAGAACTATAGGGTCTATA
>NW_017307341.1:189940-195779 GCF_000935625.1 Nanorana parkeri
AGATGGAGCTGAAGAGTTTATTGATAGCTGTATGAGGAGCTATAGGGTCTATATGCAGATGGAGCTGAAGAGTTTATTGATAGCTGTATGAGGAGCTATAGGGTCTATATGCAGATGGAGCTGAAGAGTTTATTGATAGCTGTATGAGGAGCTATAGGGTCTATATAAGTAGTAGTGTTATAGATAGCTGTATAAGAAGCTGTAGGGTCTAGATATAGATGTAGATGGAGCTGAAGAGTTTATTGATAGCTGTATGAGGAGCCATAAGGTCTGTAGTTAGCTGTATCAGAACTATATATACGGTCTATAGATCGACATATCTGAACTAGAGAATGTATGGATAGCTGTGTTAGAGCTATAGGGTCTATAGATAACTGTGTAAGGAGTTATATATGCTGTATGAGGATCTATAGGGTCCATAGACAGCTGTATAAGAACTACAGGGTCTTTAAACTGCTGTACAAGAACGATAGGGTATGCAGATAGCTGTATATGAATTATAGGGTCTATGCGTATATATAAAGACTTAAGGGTCTATAGATAGTTATGTAAGGACTATAGTGTCTATGGATGGCTGTATAAAAACTGTAGGGTCTATAGATGGCTGTATAAGAAATATATGGTTGGTGTGTAGACCTCTGTACAAGAACTATAAGGTATATAGATACCTGTGTACGAATGATAGGGCCTATACATAGGTGTATAGGTACTATAGAATCTATAGATAGCTGTATGAGGAGCTATAGGGTCAAAATATGGCTGTATAAGAACAATAGGGTCTATAGACACCTGTATAAGAACGTTGGGGTCTATAGACGGCTGTATAAGAACTATAGGGTCCATACATGGCTGTATAAGAACTATAGGGTCTATACATGGCTGTATAAGAACTATAGGGTCTATAGACACCTGTATAAGAACTATAGGGTCTATAGACACCTGTATAAGAACTATAGGGTCTATAGACACCTGTATAAGAACTATAGGGTCTATACATGGCTGTATAAGAACTATAGGGTATATAGACACCTGTATAAGAACTATAGGGTATATCCATGGCTGTATAAGAACTATAGGGTCTATAGACACCTGTATAAGAACTATAGGGTATATCCATGGCTGTATAAGAACTATAGGGTATATCCATGGCTGTATAAGAACTATAGGGTCTATAGACACCTGTATAAGAACTATAGGGTATATCCATGGCTGTATAAGAACTATAGGGTCTATAGACACCTGTATAAGAACTATAGGGTCTATACATGGCTGTATAAGAACTATAGGGTATATACATGGCTGTATAAGAAATATACGGTCTATACACAGCTATATAAGAATTATAGGGTCTATAGACACCTGTATAAGAACTATAGGGTCTATACACACCTGTATAAGAAATATACGGTCTATACACACCTGTATAAGAACTATAGGGTCTATACACACCTGTATAAGAAATATACGGTCTATACACACCTGTATAAGAACTATAGGGTCTATAGACGGCTGTAAAAGATCTATAGGGTCTATGGGCACCTGTATACGAATTATATGGTCTATGCACTGCTGTGTAAGAACTTATGTGTCTGGAGACAGCTTTATAGGAACAATAGGGTCTATAAACAGCGGTATACGAATTATAGGGTCTATATATAGCTGTAGATGGAGCTATATACAACGACAGCTCCCAGCAAAAACAAGATGACAACAACCAAGTCTGTGGAGGATTAGAGCTTTGCACATTGCTCCATCCACACCATTGTAATGTTTAGGAAGTGAATCACGCTCCCAATTAATTGATGGCTGTAATTATAAGAGGTGATCAGCGTCTCATTAAATCCTCAAGGAACCAAATATTTAACTCTTCTGAGGCTGCAGTGCGAGCTTTGTACATGCTCTCATTTCCTTGCTTCCTTTTAGTGACCTGCAAAGGGTTTTTCTCCCTCGTTTTTATAGACTATGCTGCAGTTATTTATATGTGAATGTTGCATTATTGCGAATATTATACGATTGGCATATGACAAGTTTGCTGCAGTGTGATTTTGCTCTCAGGCATCTGCACAAAGGCTTTTTTCTTCTTTTTAGTCTAATCTGAATGTATGAATGTTAATGTTGCATTACTAGGAGTACTGTATGATCGTTAGCTGACTTGTATGTTTCTTTAAAATTGCGTGCTCCTACTGATCTGCAAAAAAAAGACTAAAATGAATTCGTGTTGTGCCATTACTGATGTTAAACGATTGCTTCCCAATGTGCAGAAATAGGACGTCAAATGTGTTTATTTGGAGGGAATTGCGCAGCCTGGTAGCTGAGACTGTGTTTGAAGGGATGCAATTGAGGTTTTAGGAGAATTTGAAAGGCATCCAGCTGCAATGTTGCCTTGTCCCACTTCCTGCAGCCTCGGGGCACACTGCACCTGCTTTTTTCAGGGCAGAAGAAGCGAGTGACCGCTAGTTACCTCTTTGAGCTGGGGATTAGAGGATCGTGTGCGCATGCGCAGTGCAGACTCAATGCATCCTCTCCACCTAAACTTGCCATCAGTCTTGCAGGGAAAGCGTACACAGCCGTCCAATCTCATTATATAAGACGTATGCAGGGGGCCCCGGGGAGATATTTTAAGAAAGAACTGTAAATGCTGACAAGGCAAATTTGCAATAGGTGTGACCCTGTGCAGAGGAAGGGTGCCACTGCCAGGGTTTTTGAGGGCTGCTTTGTCAATACAATAAACACTTGACGTCTGCATCAAAAACAACAAACTTTACCACTGCAAGACTTTAGGATGGCAGAAAACACTGTGGAATTAGGTTTTATTTATTAATACAGGAATTTATATTCACACATCAGTCCCTGCCCTGGGGGGCTGGTGCAGACCTGGGACGCACGTCCCGAGACCGCGCGATTGTGTGCAGTTGCACACAGCAGTTGCCGCGCGGCCCCATTGATTTCAATTTGGTTACATCTGCGCAGCAATCGCTAAAAAAGGCACATGCACCTTTTTTTGTGACACGATGTGCAGCTTCTTTAGCTCCGATCGTGTTTGATTGCACGGGTGGAATTACGGCGGGAAACCGCACGATCCACAAGTGTGATCCTGGACTCAAGGAGCTTACAATCTAAGGTCCGTATCTCACATACATAAACATACTAGGGCTGATTTAGGAAGGAGCCAATTAACCTACCAGCATGTCTTTTGCAGTGTGGGAGGAAACCTACGCAAGCACAGGGGGAACATGCAAACTCTATGCAGATAGTGTCCTGTCCAGGTTTTAAAGTGACACTAACCTCAGGAGTTAAACCTTAAAGGAGAACTATGGGGTTAAGTCTTTTCCCCATAGTTCTCCTTAGGGTAACGGGAGGACACAAACTAGCGTCCTCCCGTCACCCTAGGCTCAGTATACAGCTCGCTACAGCTCGCGCTATACTGAGAGGCCGCAGTATTCCGCAAGCTGCTGCACGCGGGTATACTGAGACGCCGCAGCTGAAACGGATCCCAACAATTATGCCGGGATCCGCCCAGCTGCGTGACTGACAGCTGGCTCTGCCTATCTAGAGGCAGAGCCAGCTGTACCCGCCCCCTCCCCCGTCCGTTCCGCCAGTCAGCGCTGGCGGATCGGAGCGGGGAGAGGGAATCCAGCCCCTCCCCTGTCACGGCAGAGAGCCGTCACAGGATCGAGATGTGAGCGAACGCCGGTTACTGTTCGCTCACCGCCCGATCTACTGAGCCGACCTGTGACAGTCTCATTGTCACAGGTCGGCTAGAACTATGAGGTGAGTGAAAAGCATTCAGCTCATAGTTCTCCTTTAAAAATGCATTCAAGTTCCTCAACTAATAACAAAAATGTATCTTATTTATGTATCGCTCGGCTGTAGATCCTCAAATCATCTCTGAATTGGTGCTGCTACTGTCCTTCCTTCTGGAGGGGGGCTATGTTTGTTCTCCATGGTCCCTGTGAGTATTGTAAAGTAGTCACCGCTCCAAGCTCACTCCTGTGATGGACTACAATCTCATGTTCAGTTTACTAATTTGTATTGAGATTGTAGTCCATCACAGGAGCGAGCTTGGAGCGGTGACTGCTTTACAACACACACAGGGGCCATGAGGAACAAAAGTAGCCCCCCTCCAGAAGGAAGGACAGTGTCAGCACCAATTCAGAGATGATTGGAGGATCCACAGCCGAGTGATACACAAATAAGATACATTGTTGTTAATAGTTGAGTAACCTGAATGTATTTCTAAGATTTAACTCCTGCGGTTAGTGTCACTTTAAACCAGGGATCCTAGTGGTGCAAGGCAGTAGTGCTAATCACTAAGCCAATGTGCTTATTAATGTTAATGCTGAGTAAGCAGCAGTGCAAAACCCTCCTTAAATTTAATGGTACGGGCCGGTCAGAATGGAAATTTGATTTTTAAAAGGTGTTTGATGAGCACAGCTTACCTGGGGCTTCAGTTTTCCCTTCAGGCATTGCTGTACTGCTGCTATGACTACTACTACTTGCTGTTGGCAATCAGCTGGTTTTAGCTGCCTTTTGCTGTTTACAGTGCAGAATAGTAGTTCCCACGCACACATTGTGGTGTCATTGCTGTCTCTCACATACATAGGTCCCAGCTGTCTGTAATTTAAAGGGCCAGTCCCTATCTCCCTCTTTCCTTCTCTGCTGTCCTGTTTGGGGTCTATTAAAGAGACATTGCATACATGAAACTGTTTTTTAAATAGCAGAGGTGTTTATATTCTGCTAAACTCCCCATCTAGCCTTCAGATGACTGCACTGATTATTTTTGTAATGCTAAAATAAAGAAGAAAAATCAGAAAACAAAAAAAATCCCGGTAAATACCAATACCAGGAAGCGGCTGTCTCACTCTGCAAAATTTAAACTGGATGTAATCAGTTATGCAAAAGAGCATGGAAAATATTGATTTCTGGGTAAGAAAAGTGGGGGGGGGGGCGTCCTATAGATGGGGGCGTCTTATAGACGGAAAAATACGGTATCTATAGATATATATATCGCACTTAGATGAGGTGGCTGCATTCGTTTTCTTCTTTTTTCTTTTCAGACATTTTCCCTTTATTTTTACCTGGTGATCCTGCCAATACCACACTTCCTGCTCTAGGGTGACAACACTCACTCACTGCACTGTATCTATGGAGGAGCAGCATTACCTCCCTAGGACAGGAAGTGTGTTAGGACTTTGAAAAAAACCCCCTCTCCTCATCTGTATAAAAAGGCAGGGGGTGTTCCTCAGTCCACAGAACACTGTAACTGATAACAGCAGAGCCAGAGAGCACAGGAAGGTATCAGCTCACAAGATTTCCGGCAGAAATTGTCATTAGCAAATTATTTCTTACTGGAGAAAGGAACAACGAGATTCGGCATGAATTATCCTTCCGCCTGCACTCTTATTGGGATTGTTTGAGCCCGAAAAAGATATATATTTTTTTGCATGTTCCTTGATGCACACTAAAAAAATTATTTGATGACATCTTGCTGTCGACCGTGGAGTCTAGCTGTGGGAAGTAAACAACGGGGAGTGATAGCCAGTCTGCTATTGGCTATTTCAAATCGCAATAGCCGCTAGCAGGCTGGCTATTGCACCCGCCCAGCAGAGAAGCAGATCTGAGAGAGAACTTTCTGTATTATCTATAGATATCTATAGATATCTATATGTATAGATATCTTTATATTACAGAGATAGATATATAGATAGATAGATAGATAGATAGATATCATAGATAGATTAGATCCTCTGACTGTTAGAACCAAATATTTTTCTGTTTATCTTCAGTCTCAGTATTATATGTTTTCAATAAACTTTCAGTTTCCTCAATTAAGTTTTAT
>NW_017307341.1:195815-196904 GCF_000935625.1 Nanorana parkeri
TGAGCCTGAGGCGGCCCTGACAAGGCCATGGTCCTGCCATCAGACATTCGGGTGCAATCATGTGTTCTCCTCCCCCCCCCCCCCCCCCCAAAGAAAAAGCATTACCCACAACTCCCCTCTGTGCAGCTATTCTACACTAGCTCCCCATCCTCAGTGTCCCCCGAATGATCCGGCCTCTGTGTGGGTCTAGGTCCCGGGTAGAAGTCCTTCTATTACAGTCAGTTCATCAACAATTTGGCAGCGTTCTCCGCTCTGTGTTTTGCCAGCAACTATTTAACGTGTTGCCGCTCGGTGACAGAATTACCGGAGCAGATTTACTCAGCCAGCTGTGCACAGGATCTTTACAAAATCCCCTCCTCGTCTCTGCACAACCTGCAAAGAGCTGTGGCCATTACCATCTCCCCTCCAACAGACAGAAGGAGAAATCCTTTGTTTTCATCATTTATTAATAGGGACTCACGGCCGGCGGGGATAATTATTATATTGCGTATACTGTATGCGCATATGTACGTGCATATGCGCTCGTATGTATACAAGCGAATGCGCGTATATGTGTGCAGTATATGCAATCCCAGAATGCATCATTTGTAATAGAAATTTTAATGATATGTACACGTGTACGTGCCTATACGCGTGCAAACACACTATATGCGGGTCTGCGCGTAAAATACGCAGAAATACATTGCCCGGACGCATCTCTGGCCCATTTTTTTTTTGCGCATCATTACGCAGCTATGTGTATGGAGCCATTTATTTGCATATGCTGCATACAATATTCGCGTACGCGCAGCGTATTGTACGGCAATGTGAATGAGGCCTAAATGCCAATTGTATTTACACATGAGAAAAAAAACAAAAACTGCGGTATCCCAGTCGAAAAAGCACTTACCGTATTTTTCGCTCCATAAGACGCACTTTCCCCCCCCCCAAAAGGCGGGGGGAAATGTGTGTGCGTCTTATGGAGCGAATCCCTAGTTTTTTGTACATTTAGAGCTAAACCTACAGTGGAAGCAACTGCTCGTTTAATACAAGTGTTCTGTTCAGATCACTTGTATTAAAACCGAGCGGCAGCGGCGCCCCCAAGCCCCC
>NW_017307341.1:196945-213675 GCF_000935625.1 Nanorana parkeri
CCCCCAGCCCCCCCCCCCGTGATTTTCGGGTCCCCCGCTCCTCTGGGGGACCCGTGACCACAGGATAGGAGCTCACCATAGAGCCCCCAGAGCAGACGAAGAACGGCAGTTCTTCGTCTGCTCTGTGTGATCACTGAGACCTTGTCGCTGTAATCACAGCGCCACCTGTCTCAGCAGTCACTTATTGCAGCTTCTGTCACAGAAACTGTGACAGAAACGGCCTGCGTCTTTTTTGGAAAAAAAAGGAATTTCCCCTTTAAGCAACCCTGCACCTTCCAAAAAAAAAGAAACAGATGCCTGTCTGCTGAAGAAAAGGTGTGATGTATTAAGTAAAGAACCCGCCACATGTATTATTCTGGCATGGTTTAATTTGAGAATTTTTTTTTTAAATACTTCAATAAAAAAAAGCATTACAAACATTACATTAGGTGGGAGAATGATAATAAGCAGCTGATTGGTGGACAGACAAGGCTACTTAGAGGCCTTACAGCTTGACTATAGGCTGATATTACTGCTCTGACAAGGAGAGAATACAAGTGAATAGCAACACGCATACCTATCTTTGAGAGGAAAGGCTGCATTACTATGATAACTGATGAGTAGGCACAGTAGTAATGTGCGGGGCAGCTGATAGAACCACAGCACGCAGCGAGGGACAAGGCACCTGGCACACTCAAAAGTATGTCAGGTGTAGAAGATTAAGTGATGGCCGTAGCGATTGTGGCAGTGAAGATCCGAGGCCCATCTAAGACCCCGTTAACACCGCGGCAGTTTGGCCGCACGGATCTGCCGACATGAACGATCCTATACATTGCTATGGGGACCGTTCATGTGACCAGTCCGGGCGGTCCGAACCGCCCCCCCCCCCCTCGCCTCAAACTACTCCCTGCACAATTTTTGATCAGTGCGGTTTCCATACAGCTTTCAATAAAACCGTGCTGATAAGCGCGGTTTTGGGTGTTTTTATTGCATTTCAGCGTTGAAACGCAAGTGAAAACTCCCAAAACCTCCCTTTTCAGATGAGCACGGTAACCATGCTGATCCGCAACTGCCCTGGTGTGAACAGGCTCAGGTTAGTATTACATCTCTTCTTTTGGAGGCAGGTTACTTTTGTTGTAGCAACGTTGTCACCTTAACGGTACCTCACCTTAAAGCGGAGCTCAACTCAACAGCCCTGTTCCTACCCAGAATTGCATATCCTAAGCCCCAAAAGTATTCCCAAACATCTAAATATTACTTTGATTAAAGGGTTTCTAAACCCTCATTTTTTCCATATATCTACTGCTAGCATGCAGTAGATATATGCAAAAAAAAAAGCTTTAAAAGCAGTTTAAACTTACCCCTGTCTTCGCCGCGCGCTCCCGTCCGAAAATCTGTAACTGCTTGGGCGGCCGCAAAACATCTTGGGGCGGGCGCATGCACGGTTCAGATTTTCAACCGGAAGACGAGGAGAGACGCAATGTAAGTCTATGGACGCGTGCACCCGCATGCAGACACCGCGGGATCGGAAGTGCCAGCAAGGACAGAGGAGCCAGCGCTGGATCAGAGACCCGCAGCAGCGCTGGAGGGACAGATGAAAAGGACAGGAAAGAAGAAGAAGATCGGATTAAGAAACATCATTTAAGGTAAGTGCTGACATTAACATTGGGGGGAGGGAAAAGAAAATTAGACTTTAATGTCACTTTAACTTGATTTAGACTGAAGGTCACAGCACCCTTCTGCCCACGAAAGCCAACTTCATAGATTTTGGTGCTCACGCCTTAGTTGGTCTCCTCCACGGGATCTGGCAACAGCAAGGGCGTTGTGAGAACAGATACACAGAGTTGCACAATGCAAGGACACAGAGTGGCACAATGCAAGGACACAGAGTGGCACAATAGAAGGATACAGAGTGGCACAATACAAGGATACAGAGTGGCACAATACAAGGATACAGAGTGGCACAATAGAAGGATACAGAGTGGCACAATAGAAGGATACAGAGTGGCATAATGCAAGGACACAGAGTGGCTATGCAAGGCCGTTGTTGCAGGCAGTGCTGGATATGTTGCAAGTGTCTGGTGCTTGAGCTAAACTCAACAAGCATCCTGTTCCTACTCAGAATTGCATATCCTAAACCCCAAAAGCATTCCCCAAATCCAAGCATTACTTTGATTAACCTGATTTGGACTGCTGGTCACAGCACCCTTCCGCCCACTAAAGCCAACTTCATAGATTTTGGTGCTCACCCCTTAGTTGGCCTCCTCCATGGGAGCTGGCAACAGCAAGGGTGTCATGAAAACAGGTACCATACCTGTGGACTTCGAGTTGACGAGGGGGCCTCTATTGCGCCACCTTTCCAACAAGAACACAGATAGGCACAATGCAAGTCCGTTGTTGCAAGCAGTACGGGATATGTAGCAAGTGTCAGGTGCTTGGGCCAGTTCACTGTAGAAAACAGGTGAAGGAACACAGGGGTACCAGAGCAAGCAACAGGAATGTAGACAGGATACAACCCGGGGTCAGCAGCAGCCAAGCAGCAAGGCACCAATTCAGGAGACAGAAGCAGATGCAAGGATGCAAGTCAAAGTTGGAAGCAGCCATGCAGCAAAGGTACAAGGCAGAAGGCAGTAACTGGAGTCAAGTAGGCAGGTTGAGGTCACAATGGGTAGACAAAGGTCCATGGGCAGGTCACAAGGCAAGTTATAACTGCATGCAAGAATAATTCATGTGGCTTGTCCTTAACTTTTCACATGTCTACAGGGATGTAGAAAAGAAGCTGAAAATATTCTACACCATTTGCAGCTTATTAAACAACAATTATGTTTTTGCATTCAAAATAATCCTGCCGTGTATTGTGTGGACACTGTGCCCCTCCCCCATTATAAAAGGCATTGCATACATTATCAAATAAAAGAAATCATCGTTCTTTTCACTTTCATCTTTTACAAATATCCCACTGAATTCCTCTACAACATTGTATGTTTATCTCCAAGTGCCATCCCCTATACTGTAGTGCAGTCAGGGAAGGTTTGTATTGTGTTTTATGGCGGCGATCAGCCCCCGTGAATAAACCTGGAACATTCAGACTTTCCTTTTATGCCTTAGCTGCTTTCACGTCTGCTGCGTTACAATAGGTGAAGCAATCTGAACCCTTTGTAGTGATATAGCTCGAAATTCTCATCCAGATTTACTGACATCAGCGCCGAATTCGGGATAACAAAATCTCTCCGCTTTTCTTTGTGTGCCACCGGAGAGACATTTGATCGCCGGGAACTAAACAAAAAAAGATTAAAGTTTTGCTGAGTTGACCGGTATCAGTTGCCACAGATTCACTTGGCTATTCAGGAGCCTTGGCGCGGAATCTGAATGTTGTATAATGGAGCGGGCCATAAGGGGTCACTCTAAAAAGACCTAAAGCTAATCATCCAGATGTGGACAAGATGTCTGGTGGCAAAATCTGGCCGCTAAAGTTTGGAAAGGGATTGGGGTCCTGCTAGAACTTTGTTTCTTAAAGTGTAACTGTGCCCAGACTATGGACATTAAAAAGGAGACCCAGATAGAAAAATCACCCATACAGTGAAGCCAGTGTTGTCCTGCTGTGATCTGCCAATCCCCTGCCACACACCCATGCCGCCAAATACGCCATACAGTTGGCGTATGCACAGAAACAAAGGCCAGGTCTATGGGATCTGGCTGAGACCCATGGCGGTCCTGCCGCCTGTCTGCACATGTGTGAAATCTCGCAAACTGCCTGTTGGAATGTGTGATGCAGACATTCCAGGAGGCAGCCGGGGACCAGACGTGTCACCCCACACCTAGGCATAGATTAAGTATGTAAACCTAAAAAATAGGGCTGGGGAAATTAATTCCTTGATTAATTGTTAAACTTTTTGATCGATTAAAATTCTTTTGATTGAAAATGATAAGACTCACCTCTCCGCCGGTTTCCGGGAGTCCCGTCGGAGATCCGGTGACGTCACGGACATCGACGTCACCGGACTGCTCCCCCCTTCCCCAAGTGGCTCCGTCGGCTAACGAAGGGAAGGGGGGAGGAGTCCGGCGATGTCGATGTCCGTGATGTCAAGTGTGATCCTAGTTCATTTTATTACTTCATTGCTGGGCTGTATGTGTATAGGCCAATGTAGTTGGATCTGTATGTGCGTTATAATTAATCGAACACGAAAATTTTAATCATTACCGCCCTACTAAAAAATGGTATTTCCAATTTTGTAAGAGGTAGCAGGTTCTTTAAATGGATGAAGGTCCGCTTTAAAGTATGAACATATCCTTATCACAACGAAGACTCTGATGTCAGATTCAGTTTCTAACAGCTTTCAGCACCTGCGGTTTGTTCACATTAGAAGGCTGGCAGGCTGCCAAGTTTCTGCTGCCATAAAAAATAAGGGGAAAAGAGCTGCGGATTCAGTGCTTCTGTTGTGAGATTTGAAGATTAAGTGTTCCACAATGTCTATAGCTACAGAGGTCAGTCATGGATTGTTTTTTAAAGGTCCTTTGTTGTTTGATCAGAATATGTAAATACTTAAAAGTGCCCATTCTGGGTATAGTTAACACTTTGTCCAAAACATGGGTGAATATGTCATTGACGAAGTGAATCCAAGCTTACACAGATTGGTTGTCTCACCTCTTGCCCCAGCAATAAGAATTGAGAGAACATATTGCTGGAGCCCGTGGTGGATTAATTGTACCGTGGACTGTTTTTGGTTAATGGGCCCATTGTCAGTCTAATTTGATCAGGTATAGGGGTCAGTGTACACAGAAATTTGTTTTTGACATGGGTTTTGGAAACGTTTTTCTGTGGGGTCTGGAATGCATCCTTTGATTTCAAGCGGCAGTATATGCAAATGACACATATGATGGTGACAGATAATGTGGACATAACAGTACCAAATTCATGGAGTGTGTCTACATATTCTGTATAAGCATTCAATATCCCTAAAGGAGAACTATGGGGTCAGGGCTTTTCCCCATAGTTCTCCTTAGGGTAACGGGAGGACACAAACTAGTGTCCTCCCTTTACCCTAAGCTCAGTATACCGCGAGCTACAGCTCGCTGTATACTGAGACGCCGCAGCCGGAGCGGATCCCGACATCGATGTCAAGATCCGCCCAGCTGCGTGAGTGACAGCTGGCTCTGCCTATCTAGAGGCAGAGCCAGCTGTACCCGCCCCCTCCCCCGTCCGATCCGCCAGTCAGCGCTGGCGGATCGGAGCGTGGAGGGGGGAATCTAGCCCCTCCCCTGTCACGGCAGAGAGCCGTGACGGGGGCGAGAGGTGAGAGAACGCCGGTATATGGTTGCTACCCTCCCGATCTACTGAGCCGACCTGTGACAGTTTCATTGTCACAGGTCGGCTAGAACTATGAGGTGAGTGAAAAGCACTCATCTCATAGTTCTCCTTTAAAGGAGACGAGTATTAAGAACAGTACGAATACTGCCATTGCCAAAAACATTCTGACAAAGGTCTAATGACATGTAAAGCTGGACTTGATTTTTGAAGTGCACAACTTTTTTTTATCATCCTCATGGGCCCCCTTGAAGTCTGAGGCCTTGGACAGCCACCAGTTGTGCTCTTATGATTGTCCTACACTGGCTGGAGTCACTGACAGATAAAACATGCTAGAGCTAGCCTAACAAACAGACTCGAGTTGTGAATAACCCTATAAATATCTGTGCACACTTATAAAATCTCAACCCTACTGAGTGTCACATTACCATACTTAAATATTAAAATGTGGTTTCGTTCCTTTCCAGAATGCCGGCATCCCTTCCACCACAATGTCAGACCCAAAGTCGGTGTGTGTGTCCTTGGACGAAGTGGTCTCCAACTGTGCCAACAGCCAGGATACCCCACTTCTTAATGGACATTTAAAGAAGGTGGACAACCACCTCACCGAGGCTCAACGTTTCTCCTCTCTGCCCCGGAGGCCTGCCGTGAACATTGAATTCAGGGACCTGTCATTCTCGATTCCGGAAGGGCCGTGGTGGAAAAAGAAAGGTGAGGCATGTCATGAATATTAAAAAAATGCAGATTTTGGAGCAGAATGCCAGATTTACAGATTGGTGGTTGGCAAAACATCCTTGGTTTTTTTTATAATTGTTTTTTTACATAATTATATTATACTTGGAGTAGACATGCACGCATGTTACCTGCTGTACTTCCTGCTGAGCAGTGTAGCACAGTAATTCTTTACTCTTCCTCCTGTTTATAAGCAAGTCTTCATCAGTTTACATTGAGCCTGTCTGCAGTCTGCACTGTAGAGTGTACAAAGCAGCATGTCAGCAGAACAGGACTGAAAATGAAGAGGGCACTTGGAATCCCTTTTTGTGTTTTGCTTTCCGCAGATGGCTTTCTGGAATTACATGATGGTATATAGTAGATAGGCAGGAGTAAGCCAAACCCCTGCAGGAGTAAGCTAAACCCCTGCAGGGGCTGCCTTCCTCCAGCAGTTTGCGATCTGTATCTCTTATGATTACATAAGTGCAGTATAGAAAATTTAAATGTATGGGTCCTGGAATTGCAGACAGTAAATAAGACAGGCATGTGGAGCAGATGCCTTCCTTGTTGTTCTCAGTCCTGGTCTGCAGATAATGGTCTCTACACTGTAAATTACAGACTGCGGAGAAGAGTGTAAACAGAGCAATGCTTTACAAGTCTGGGCCTATGGTGAAATCTCCAAAAGCATAGAAAAAGAAAAGGCACAAGTAAGTGGTTTTTAAAAAATTGTCTATTGATATGATAAAAAAGCTCATATGTTTAAGCGGTCTAATTATCCTTAAAGACGTGTGGCTTGTAAAGTTTTCATTAATATATTGGGAATATACTAGATTTCAATAGATTTATTGGTTACATAGAAAAATATACTTCCAAGAGTATACAGGGGGCTGCCATTGCACACCTTTTCTTCTGAACATTCTAGTTGTCTGGCCAGCATGCTAATCTAATGGCTTTAGGACTTCTGATTCACTGACCAGGGTCTCGTATGCACTAAGACTCGGTTCACACCTAGGCGTATCGAAGATGCGCATTTATCACGCGTTTCGTGCCGCGCACGATAAATTGGAGGGCTACCTGGCTGTATCCCAATGGATACGCGCGGCAAATACGCCCCAAAGAAGCTCCTGTACTTCTTTGGGCGTAGGGCGTTTTGCAGCGCATTCCTACGCGCTGTAAAACGCCCAGGTGGGAACCATGCCCATAGGCAATCATTGGTTTTCACATGTTGAGCGTTTTACAGAGCGTAGGAACGCGCTGTAAAACGCCCAGGTGTGAACCAGGCCTTAAGGAGTTCTAGCTGCTTTAACGTCACTGGCTATGTGCATGTTCCAGGTCAGTTCAGATGTCATAACTCATAGTCCCTTAGCATTACTTTTAGTAATGGCAGCCTCCATATTTCTTTCTGCAAAGGTTTAACTTAAAGAGTACCTATCATATCTACACTGTGTATGTAGCTGAGAAAATATTAAACCTTTGAATTCAGCAGAAACTGAGCCAACTGCCGGCTTCCTCTAAAATTACCGTCCAGTCCATCCATTAAATGTTTGCATGCATTGCTGAAGGAGGCAGGTCTTGATGCAGAGCATTTGGAACATGTAACTTGTTTTCCTGTTCTGCTTCCTGCCTCATTTTCCAGACACGAAAATAAATGATTCATAGCAGGCACTGTCTTGTACCCTCAGGAGACCCCATGGTGATGTTTTTGCAATGTCAGTGCCTTTTTGTTTTCCTCCAGATCATTTCTGTGTCTCACAAGGGACCAGGAGGAACGTCACTGATGAGGCGGTGGTGCTGCCTTTCCTAACGCAGGCACATATTTGACAGAGACTCCTGATTTGTCCTGGAAGCTCACTCTTTTCCAGGGAATCTTCTTATTTATGTGTTCATTGGCTAATCTTCATCTAACCTCATGTGGTGGGGTGATGGGACCCTGTTCTGTCCAAGGTGGCAAGGTCACCTTTGAGTTTTCTGGAGAGGTTTTAGGGGATCTTCCTCTGTGGTCTGGTGCTAAGTGAGCCTTAATCTTTCATGGATTTTCTTGTAAGTCTATTACATAACATATGATGTCACTTCCAGGACTGCAGGGGTGCTTGGGATAGGCCTCCCGAAAGGGCGATTTTGTGCATGCTCTACGTCAGGGGTCTCAAACCGCCGGCCCTCCAGCTGTGGTGGAACTGCAAAATCCCATGAGGCATTGCAAGATTCTCACAGCCACAGACATGACACCCGAAGAGAGATGCATCATGGGAATAGTAGTTTCAACAGCACAAGTAAAATCTTGTGCCTAGCCATACGCTGAGTGAATGCCGTTCGCACGACTACCAGTCCAGTAGGTGGTAGAAAATTCCTGTGCTCCTCAGCTCCATCTAGTGGCAGGAATGCCATGTGAACGGCAGTTGCCCAGCGTATGGCTGGCCAGAATATTTGATAAATCAGCCCCTTGGTGTTGCCCTAAGCACTGGCCCACAAGCACCATCATGGCGAATACAGTCCTGGTTGTCATCCTTATTCTAGGCTCACTACATAGCTAGCAAATTTAAATTACCCCTTTCCAGGAAAATGTTAATTAACCGCGCAGCAGAGAACTTCGCAATGTGCAACTGTATATGTGTGTGTTCCTAGTTCTCAGACCCGTTGTCATACAGACAAATTAGTCATAGCGTTATTGAAAAGTTAACTGACACTGCTAAACATGGTCTAAGCTCCACAAACATCCAGTAACAAAAGGGTTAACCAAGTGTAATCACCACTTACAGACAGCAAGTCATTGTGTATCTAAACAGCTCTGGGCCCCCTGTACTTCTGGGCTCCATAGCAATTAAATGACTGAAATTATGCTCTTGCTCACTGACCCAAACAAACAAGCAAGCAAATCGGATGTCCTGCATTTCACTAGCTGCATATACAATCCAAATACACCACTGAAAATATTTGAGAGCGATGGCAGGTTCCATATTTTGGTGCTTAGAGGTTTCCTTTTATATTGCAAGTGAAGGAATTGTCAGCAAGAGGCTGACATCAAGGTAAAAAATGATTTCAAAGTCTGGCAGCTGAGAGGTTACAGCCCGCTAAATAAAAGGACGGGACTACGATTAATTCCTGGACTTTCAGAACCCTTTAGAAATTCTTTTTCCCAGTAGTGACAGTCAGTCATCTTCTGAAGAATAAAATTGCAGGTTTGTGCGGAAGGTTATTAAGTCACCTGCTGCCTGGATGTTGCCTCACCAGATAATGGTGTTAAGTATAGTGTTCCTTGAAATGATTAGAGCTTGTAGGCTTTTAATAGGAATGATGAATCAGAGAGAAGAGCAAGCTGCGAGCATGCTGTGTCGTCTCTCAGCTTTCTCACGTTCCGGTAAGTGCTCAGCTCCATGCGGCCTGATGTACTACAGTGTGTCTGTGTGACTTACCAATGTCAGCCATGCTCTGAACATGAGAAAGAGGGCCTGCCTTTTTTGGGGTATTTTAGAGTATTCATAGAAATGTTTAAAGGGCAACTTCACTTTAAAAAAGTTGTCCCTTAAATAATACCAACCCAGACACACACCCACACCCTCCTGGGTGTCACCAGCACTGCCAAGTTCTTCAATATGCAGCTCTTCCTGGAACCCCACAGCTTTTGTATCCAGAGCATCCCATTTGGGTCCTCTGCCTACTGTTGTACATGCACGTCTGCCCTATTCTTTCCTATGGATGATCTACACTCCGCTGGATGGTCAGGGGCCACCATTAGTACAAACAAGCAATAGGAATGAATAAAACCGCAGAACATGTATGGAGTAGGCAGAGGACCTGGGATGCTATTTCGGCTAAATGCCGAAAGTGCCATTTTCCTGCCGTTCTGTCCGCGCAGCCCTGATTTCTTTCATCCCCGTTGGGCGCTGCTCTTTCTCCCAGCAGGGAGGAGAGAAAGTGACAGCCAGCCGAGCTCTGCGGGAGGAGACCGCCGTGATCGGCCGGTGTCTCTCCTCCCACACCGCTCAGCCGCCTATCACAGTGCGGCAGAGAGGTGTGGGGAGACAGCGCTGTCACAGGAGGCTGGGCTTTCCTTCCTACACCGCTCGCTCAGCCTCCTCTGACAGCGTGTGTCTGTGTCAGAGAGGAGAGCAGTACAAGCAGTCAGTGATCGCTGAGTGTTTGTAGATAATTGAGGACATGGTATGGTTACTATATCCTCAATTATGAATGAATGGGAGTGATCTACATCTCCTCCTGTTCATTCATAATTGTAGTTATAGTAAACATACTATATTCTCAATGAACAGGAACACTCATAGAGGATTCCTGTTCATTGATAACAGGGGACACAGAAAAAGAGATTGAGGACTCTGTGTTCTCAATCTCTTTTTCTATTTTAAAAGGGAAATATCAGGGGTCTGTTTAGACCCCCAATATTTCCCCGAAGCCCCATGACTCTGGTTACGCCACTGTGCCCGTGTGACCATAAACTGCTATGGTAGGGATCCAGCCCATGTGACAATAGACTGCTATGGCAGGGAACAAGCCCGTGTGACCATAGACTGCTATGGCAGGGAACAAGCCTGTGTGAGCATAGACTGCTATGGCAGGGACCTAGAAGTGCCTAATATTTGGAAGTGGAAATAAAGAGCTGGACCCGTGTGGTTATTCTGTTGCAGTTTCTAATCAAGTAGAAGTTAAGTGATGTGAATATGTGTGATCTTGCTATCAGGTAGGCAGCTTTTACAAGACAAAGGATCTCCACAGTATCCTTGGCTCCACAGTGAACACAGTAGAATTCAGTCCTGCCAAACCAGCTGCTGACAAGCCTGAAGTACTCCCTCCTCAAATCAATACAACTTTTGAGCTGGAGGGATTGTATTCCACATACTTTATCTCTCTCATTTCTGTCATTAAGCCCTTATGAATGTCTCCCATTAAGCTCTGATAAAATGTGTTGGCTGCTTTACTTGAATGTGCCCTGATCCTAAATAAATTAAGTTGTATTTGGACTTTTTTAAATTTGTCCTGCATCTACTGTGTTCACTAGAAGTGCTTAAAACGACATTCAAGGTTTTTCCATCCCCTCCCCCTCCCCAATGATGCTGTAAGCACTTACCTTTTTTGATGCCTCTTGATCCAATCATCTTCTGGTTTCCTACAGTCCCTCCAGGGCTGGTGCCAGTCTCTGATACACCACAGACTCCTCGTGTCCCACGGTGTCTGTCCCGCGTGCGCTCTCCTGGCTGCCAGGCTGCGTCCATTCACTTTCGTTTCTCGTTTCTCCCCTCCGCTCTACTGCGCCCACACACTTCCACCTTCACAGCCATTCGTAAACCAGGAGTTCTTTAGTCGGGAGCGAGTGGCGCTGGAACAGGTAAGTAATTAGGTATTGGCCTACTTTAGGGATGCACCGATACTCGTACTCGCCCAAATGCTCCCAATGCCTATCCCGATACCGGAACACCTGGTGATGAGGAAGCATAGAGACTGCTCCTAAGTAAATGTGAAGATGGGTGGCAAGTCATTACATACCGCCCAGCTTCCCGGCTTCCTTAATGGTACTTCCGGTATCGGTATTCGGTATAAGCGAGTAACGGAAAAAATATATATCGGTACTCATACTCGATACCAAAAAACAGTATCAGTGCATCCCTAGCATACTTTTAAATTTTTTTTTTAAATCATGGGGCATATATCTACTGCTTACTAGCAGTAGATATATGCCAAAAAAGATAGAGTTTAATTCTGCTTTAAGACAGAAGTGGACAAATTAATATGGAATTCAGGAGATAATCTGCCCAAGCCAGGAGACGGCAGGATTTTTTTAGGAGAAAATCTGAAAAATTAGGCGCCAGCTGTAATTTTTAAAAAGCATTGGCTACCTGGCTCCTGGGATTTGTCCAATGGTACCTTATAGCACCTGTAGTAGCCCCAAAAACCAAGGTGCTCTCTTGTACAAATTTGTACATAAGCCCATTCCATCTCTTCTCCAGTACCTTACTATTGGTTATTGAGGCCATCAATCTTCTTGGTCAATAGTATGGAGTGGGAGGCTGAAGGGACCAGGCTCAGCATCAGAAACAAGACTTGCATAACAGAATTCCTTGTGTTTTGATACTCTTGATGGGGCAAATGAAGATATCTGAAGGTATACTCAAATTCCTTTAATCACCTGCCCTGCCAGCCTGCCCTGATATTAGCAATTGTTTTTGTTGAAAGTGATATTAAAGTCTGAAAGCTATTTTCACTGTCACCTTGCTTATGTAGAGCAAAGTAACAAAGTCTCTGCAAAGGCCCCCCAACCGGCCCCCATCAACGTACCTTTCAATCACTCACTTGCAGCTCCTTCCCAGCCGGTGTTACAATCAGCTGTGTCTGCTACCCAGGGGAGTCAGCCGTCACTATCTCAGTCATATGACAGTGTTCTGGTGCTAGGTCTGGGAACGGTCACAGAGGAACAGGTCTCATGCTCCTCTATACATAGCAGTGCAGGGTGTTCTCAGATTGGCAATGAGCTACAAGGGAGCACAGGCACGGTGAGTTTATGATGGCAATGGGGTCAAGTACTAGTCACCAGTATTGCCTGTGATCTCCCTGCAGCTGATCTTTTCCCCATTACTGACTTACCATGACTTGTTTTCCTCTGGGTCTGTGTGGAGATGGCAATCTTGGTAGAGGAGCAAGGCTTTTGTTATTTATGTCAGAGCTGCCCTCAGTGCCTGATAATCTGATTACTGGTTAATGATCAAGAAGCAGCAAAAGATGCGGAGGAAGCACATATCTACAGAATGAATTAGGAAAAAGCATGGAGATGCTTGCACTGCAGGTCTTGAAGTACAACTTCTTCTCCAGCAAGGAGAACAGTGAGCAGCATAATAGGGTCATCATTAAATCTTAAGAGGCTAGAAATCAGGGGCAGCAGTGCCTTAGATCTTCTCACATTGCAGATATAAAGCTATAAGAACAGTCATGGTTGTGCAAGGTGGCAGTAACTAATCACTGGGGGCTGATTTGTAACCTTTTTTTTTAACTTAAAGGTAAAGCCCACTTGATGGAAAAAAATATTAAATGCACACTTCTTCATAGTAAAAAAAAAAAAATGTGCGTTTATTATTGCTTTGCATTGGAGCCAGTAAAGCATTGCAACCACCATCAGTGGATTGCCATAAGTGTTGTGATGTGACCATGTTTCATGTCACGCCCTGAATATGGGTGTAACATGAAACATAGTCCAAAAGGTAAACTTAGCCTTTAATTGGGTCCCTTTTTTTAAAAATATGAAACAATTTTATAAATTTACACAACAGAACATTCATTTCAACTTTGCAATGGATTTACATTTACACATTGCAATCCTTATTTCTCAGTTAAACGGCTTAAAAGAATTTAAAAGTGCTAAAAATGTTTCCACAAGTGAACATAAAGAAAACATCATTACGAAAAGGAAAAATTGAAATATAGAAAGGGGATTTGTCTTTTTTTTTTACCCAGCAAGAGGCTTTATATAAATGCTACAAAAAGATTTAATCGTTTTATCAGCATGGGTCTAATCCTTTAAATTGATATAAAGGGATTTCGGAATGCAGTAAAACTGATTATTTTATTTATTATTACGAGTCAGAAATTGAAGGACAAAACAAAAACCTTTAGCACTTCTAATTATGAGGAAATCTGGGTTGGCTGGATTTTGGTGGTTTTAGAATGAGGAAGGGTTAGAACTCTTGTGAGAGTTTGATTGGTGTCTGTATCAGCAATCATGCCCTGACCGTGTGGAGATTCACCATCACTCTTGGTTCTGGTGACCTGTACTTGATTCTAGTACAGAATGTAAAGGGAAATATGTCAGTGAAGGTTATCATTTATCCAGGCCATTGTATAGCTATAAGTAGTTGGCCACTTTCAATACCAAGAATGGGATTATGTAACTAGAACAGGGAGGTTCCACAACTTTATTACCTCCCAACCTGTTTTTGGACATCTGCCTTGACATATTCCATGGTGATTAAAGGTGTTTATGATACCTGTGTGGATATATGAATGCTGGGTATGGTCCTGACACTCATTGGAACTGAAGAAATGGTTGGGAGAAACTGCAAGATGTAAACTTTACAGAGCAAATCCAGTTGAATGTGACTAAGTACTATTAGCTGTAATAAGAAATCCAACTTTTTTGACAATGAAACATATTTAGTAAAACCAATGAAGTTATGCCCCCAACCGGTCCGACTTTCTCCCACTCTGACTGCCTTTAGGCGATCCCTTAAGACTCATCTCTTCAAGGAAGCCTATCCCACCTCAACCTGACCACTGAACTATCACTTTATCAAACAATTCATCCCCACACAGCTACCTCCTCATGTATCACTGGCCCCTCCCTTTTAGATTGTAAGCCCTCGGGGGCAGGGCCCTCCTTACCATCTTGTCTTGAATTGTATTGTAATTGTAATGTCTTCCTTATATTGTAAAGCGCTGAGCAAACTGTTGGGGCTATATAAATCCTGTATAATAATAATAATAATAATAATAATAATAATAGTAGTACTTACAAGCTCCTATCTTCCTGCTTCCCCAGTCTCAGTTCTCTGGCCCGCTTGCAGGTCGGAAACCCATGGCATTGTTTTTGAATAAAAAGTCATAAAAAATGGCTTCTTCTTTCCTGTTCTCTGCTGACCCACCTATGGTAATGCTTGCGTCTGATCATGCACATGTGCCATGCCATGTTATATTCATCTGCTGTAAAAAGCTTCCCCCCTGAGATCTCATGAGATTTTGTGAAGATCTCGAGGACAAATGACTTCCTTTTTAGTGTAATGTTGTACGACACAAGCGCAAGATCATGTGCATGCGCCATACAACATTGCACTAATCTGTTGAAAGAGGAAAGCCTTTTTTTTACCCCTGAGATCTTTTGCGATTTTCCCTGGAAGGCACTAGTGAAGTGGCTTTCAACTGTGCGGCATACAGCCACATCAATGGCTGTATGTGGCTGTATGCCACTACTTGTGTAAACACGTGCATGCGTGAAGATGTGCGCCCCCCGAATGCAGACTGTCTGCATCTAGGGTTGTACATCCATACACATGCGCATGTTTAACCAGTTGCCGTCCGTCCGTTTTCTTACAACGGCACTGCAGCATTGGCGGTTTGCTAGCGGGCGCGCACGGGCAGAAAAGACCCGTCCACATATAGACGATCGGCGGCTCTATAACCTGCTGATCATCTATATGTGCTCGTTTTTTTCACGGTCTGCCACGGCCGGTTTTCTGCCCCCCCCCCCCCCCCCCCCCCCTATAAAAAAATAAAAAAACCCCCCCAAAATGTTTAACTCCCCCACGTTTACGCACATATAAACGTAAATACGCGTCCGGTTCACCAGCGCGCAAAAACGACAATTGCGCTACTCACGTTACATATCGCCGCGAACGTCGCAGTCAGAGCAAAAATTGTAGGGCCATCAATCACTGATAACACTAAACTGATGAGCGGCAACAGCTTTTAAAGCGTCACCTGTGGCCAATTTTGGGTATTGTCGTTTATTGAGGTTTCGCGCGCGCACGCAATTTTAAGGCTTGATATGCTTGGTGTCTTTTTACCCGACGTGACCCCGACTTTTATATTTTACCAAAAAATTGGGTAATAATAAATGTTTTATCATTTAATATAGGGGAAACCCAGTGGTGAATAAATACCACCAAAAGAAAGCTCTATCTGTCCCCAAAAAAGGGTATAAAATTAATTTCAGTACAGCGCTGCATGACGGAATAAATGTCAGTCAAAGTACCGCAGCGCTGAATACTGAAAAATGGCCTGGATGGGAAGGGGGTTTAACACCGCGGATGTCAACTGGTTAAGCAAGTAGTAACTTATACCCATACCTCTGGCCCCTGGGCAGCGACATATGCCCAAAGCTTGCATTGCACCACCAGAGGTGTCCTTGTGCTTGAGCCCTTAACATTCCTGCTAGTATCTGGTTTCCATTAGATTTTTTATGTGCTAAAACAATAATTGTTATGATTGTTGTGTAAGCAGACCTTCCTCCTGAACCTCCCGTGGGTACACACCACTGGCGGACAACCAACACTTTTTCTTACTTCTCAAGATTGCTATTCCACTCTGCCTTTCCTGGCTTTACCTCAAGCTTTGACATGCTTTGATAAATCGCTGGGATGATGGCGGATATTTTCAAGTGGGAGTGGAATGAGAAGAGCGGACTCTGGGGATGTTGAGTTATGCAGCTCTGAAGCACGGCCAATCTCTGCCACTCATCATTTTCGAGAAACAGAATGCAGAAGAAATGCATCATAACTGTTGGTGCATCCATTACCTCTACCGTTATGTTGTGACAAAGCCAATAAAGGAGGATTATTGCTCAACTACAGGTTGTCCACTTATCAAAAGTATGCTTTATAAAATTTAAAAATGTAAGCCTAACTTTCTGCGAGACATTAGAGATGGAAAGAATGTTGTGGGTTCTCGGTATAGGCTCTGTGTTGGGTGGACAGAGATTGGAAAATTCTTGTGGCGGTGAAGGTCAAAGCTCTGCAGTGCCGTGTCTGTCTTTTGTGTTTGAAGGTACTGCTTGGAAGATATTTTTTTTGGTTTACAATATTTGAGCCCATAACGGAAACAGTAGTCTGTTCGTAGCAGCATCAGACATTGTAGAACTATCGTGAGCTGCCAGATCTGACTCTTAGCACATTGGATGCTTTCATCAGTATCCACCTCAAAGTGCTTTGTCCATGAAGCCATGAAGGGCAAAGCAACATATTCACTT
>NW_017307341.1:213704-214062 GCF_000935625.1 Nanorana parkeri
GTAGTGGAAAGAGTTATCAGATACCTAGAGGTACTGGGGAGAAAGAGCTTTTCTTCCCTACCATATCAACCTCAGTTCTGATTATGCTGTTTCCAGGGCCTTGTCCCTGGACCGAAGTGGGACTTTTATTTGAGTTACTGCACATGCACAGTAACTCAATAAGGCACTCATTATCATGATTGGGGGCCAAAAGTGGGTGGTCATCGCATAATTAGAGGCAGGGTTTGGATAGGCCTCCAGTAAGTGAGCAGGGTCCGGGTGGGATTGCCTGGTCAATGGGCCAGCCTGAGGCACACTGTGGTGGGGTTAACTGTGTCCCAGATCCAGGACTGAAATATTGGTAAGTGTGAAAATGTAT
>NW_017307341.1:214080-222374 GCF_000935625.1 Nanorana parkeri
ACTGCTGAAGTGTATTCAGCAAGCTTATCTTTACAACTCAGAGGTACAGGTGGGGTAAATATTAATACTTTTCTTCGCAGGCTGGACTACTTTTTTTAACACAGTCACTATGGTGTGTATTTATCAGTTTTCACCCATCAGTTACTTAACTTTCATTAAGACTCACACATTTCACTTAATATGCGATTCATAAATGTGTGAATCTACAGTGAATGTTTAGGGGATTTTTGTAGATTAGCCACTAGAATATGTAAACACTCAAAATGCAATCACTCCTTAACAGCAAAAATATCAGCCACACAGGGAGTGAGTTGGTTTACTTCCAATGTGAGAAGGAACAGTAAAGCTACTATAGTGTACACTGAAAAGTAGGAAGCAGAGCCTGTGTATGTAATAATATGTTTTCTCCAATGTGCATACATGATTATGATGCACAAAAACAAGCTCTTGAATGCATGCTGGTAATATAAGTACTTTACTACTATTATACTACTTTAATATACCTTTTTGGGACAGCATCAAGCTACTGCTGCAGTCTCCGGGGTCCTCTGAGCGTCCCAGTGTACCCAATGCAAAGTGTCCATGACACCAAACAGCAACATGACTACCTGAAGAAGGACTGTTCCTCTCCACAGTCCAGGAGAAAAAAGACTTGGGACCAAGCACGTCATGTGACCATTGATCCCCATACCTAAAATGAATTAACAATGCTGTACATGCCTGTCAAGGGGACCTGGGCACAGGCAAAGCACAGCTTCATTGTAAAGGCATATTCCATCTTTTGCAACAAAAATATTAAATGCATCAACACTAGTAAAATTTAAAAGATGTGGTTTTTTGTATACATTTTTGCATTGGATCCTGCAAAGCATTGCAACCGCGATCAGCAGATCACAGGTGCCGTGTACAGGCTCCTGCAGACTAGTCCCTCAGCGCCGAGACCGGAGGTATGAACATAGAGTTGCCTTGTCGCACTCCTTACCGGAAGCCCCAAATCAGATGAGGGGGAGAGGGGTGCTCGCAGTGACCGCGGATGGCGCCGCCAAGTAGTACAAATAAATGCATGTCACCAGCACACCAGTGTGAACCTTCAGTTATGGGGCTGGAGGAAGTAATCATTGGAATACAAGTGCGTTGATGTCAACTCACCTGTGCTCTATTGAAGTCCACGTGTCCCTCTCTCATACACTGAGTGGCCAGATTATTATGACCACCCCATCTCAGTACTTCGTTGGGCCACGAGATGACTCCACGAGATGACTTCGTTGGGCCGCCTCGTGACTCCACGAGATGTTGAAAGGTGATGCGAGGAATCTGACACGGCACTGTTGCCCTTCTGTTGTCTTGTACCAGTCTTGCCGCTCCCCGTTCTGCCCTAACATTGACTAGTCGCTGACGGCCACAATTCGCACGTTCAGACCCAGATTTTCGGCTGACAGTCCGGTCTTTAAACACTTTAACAACAGCTGCTCTTGAACATTTAATGAATTCTGCTGTTTTGCTGATACTCGCTCCATGGCTCCGAGCGCCAACAATCATCCCACGTTCAAAGGCTGTTAAATCGCGTTGTTTACCCTTAATCTTCAGAAACAAATCACTTCTACTGTCGTGGTAAACAACCTGCTTCCCTATTTATAATGGTCTGGCCCTCTAGCAACTTCAGCGCAAAATTATAGCTAATTTGCCTACAAATGTCAGGTCGTCCTAATAAACTGGCCACTCAGTGTAGATTGTAAGCATTTAGAGGCAGGGTCCTCATAACCATCTTGTCTGGAATTGTAACTGTAAAGTTTTCCTTCTATTGTAAAGTGCTGTGCAAACTGTCGGTGCTATATAAATCCTGTATAATAATAATAATATGGTGGCTGGGGTGGGACTTATGGTCTTGTATTCATGAATCTGTTCATACATAATGGGGAGAAGAACCTTGCCATTCACGTAAGTGGTGTTGGGGCTGAGTTCTGTGGACTGTGACAGCTCAGAAAGGTGGAATTAGCCTTTAAGATTTTTCAGAGAACTTTCTGAAGTAAGTACAGCTTCCTGGCTAACGTTAGTGGCCACTGATCGGTTTCACTTGTTGCCTGGAATGGCCCTTTAAGCAGAGTGAGATGACATGAGGTTGTCAGACATGACCCTATGTTAGGTGTACCCTTCAGTGTTACCAGGCAATAAAACCCTCTAATCCTCATACTTCTGATCTACAGAGCTGTTATAGGATTAGCTCTGATCAAATACGCACTGGTACCCTGGTCTAGCTCATTATTCATATGCACAGATAATCGGTGCTAATATTTTTCCGCATATTAGCGGTATTATGTAATGCGTGGGAACAACTGATAAAGACACTTATTCAATTAATAGCCCTCACAGCAATAGATCCGCTGCTGGTGACCCCTAGGGTGCTCTGAACATCCAGTCTAACAATTAGCTGAACCTTCAGCGGCTCCTCTTATCTCTGGAGGATCTTGTAGCACTGTAGCAAAGGCATTTGAGAAAATCCGCTGCGTCAGCTACAATGCATCACAAGAACAAATGTTAAATTCTCGGAGTCTTGAGTAATTACAGGGTTATGAAGAAAAGGGATAGACAGCAATTACCCCATAGGCTATTTTTAGATGGGTTTCACAGAATGGAATGAGCGCATCTTCTCTATGTATAGCTATTTGAGGTCCACTTAAGAGACCCTGTCACCGACTTACATAAAAACAAAAACATCAAGTATTCTGAATGCTTACTTGCAGTGTTTTTCATTTTCCTTAAATTATATTTATTAAAGGAGAACTATGACATGAGTGATTTCCACTCACCTCATAGTTCTAGCCGACCTGTGACAATGAGACTGTCACAGGTCGGCTCAGTAGATCGGGAGGTGAGCGAACACATACCGGCGTTCGCTCACCTCTCGATCCTGTCACCGCTCTCTGCCGTGACAGGGGAGGGGCTGGATTCCCCCCTCCCCGCTCTGATCTGCCAGCGCTGACTGGCGGAACGGACGGGGGAGGGGGCGGGTACAGCTGGCTCTGCCTCTAGATAGGCAGAGCCAGCTGTCACTCACGCAGCTGGGCAGATCTCGACATCGATGTCGGGATCCGCTCCTGCTGCGGCGTCTCAGCAGGGTAGGGTAACGGGAGGACGCTAGTTTGTGTCCTCCCGTTACCCTAAGGAGAACGGCACTGCTGATCAGAGGAAATCTTACTCTGACCGGAAGTTCCAGTATCGGAGGTAAGTTTCAGAGCTTTTGGGCGACTACAAGTACTTGCCCAAATACTCGGTATAGGCACTGATACCAATACTAGTATCGTTATCGGTGCATCCCTACTTCTGAGTCTGCTGGGGCTGCTGACATCACATCCAAGATGGCGGCAACCAGAAGCAGTCTCAGAGCTGTTGGAAGAGTTTTGTTGAATTTGTTGAAATTAATAGTCTGGCAGCAGGCTCTCTTTAAAGGGCCAGTCCACTCAAAACCGATTTTTCATGTTTGGTAGATGCTGGAGAGTTAACACAGTTTCTTATATCTATTACAAAGTCTTCTGGTGTGCTTGAGTTTCGTGTGTGCTCTTGCCCAGCTTAGCCTGGGGTCCATGTTTATGAAGAAGGGAAATTGGAGAAGAGAGATATAGGTGGGCTTTGTGATTCTTCTGCTGGCAACCTAATTTGGCTCTAACCTCATTCTAACCCTTAAAAACCCTTGTCAGGTCTCAAAATAATTGAAAATGGCAGCTACCTGCAAGAGCATAAGCTGCATTCTCACCAGAGGTGTATCTACAACAAATTGCACCCCTGGGGTCCTGGCCCTGGTTACCAGGACCTGAGAGGGACACTGGCCAGAGCATCCCTGGTTGCTAAGAGCCAGATGGGGAGATATGTATTTGGAGAAGGGTAGGGGGAACTCTCCCTGAGCCACAGAGCAGCACCCCCCCTTCAAGTGGCACCCGGAGCATGTGCTATATGCACCATACCCTGGATCTGCCACTGATTTGCACCTCTCCAGCAGCCCATGTGTCCTACCTCCCCCCATTCCAGTGCTGCAGCCTCCATTAGGAGTCTACAGAATGTAACACTTTTGGAAGTGTTGGATGCCCGTGCCCCCCACCATGTGCCGTAGTGCCATCCTCCAACCCCTAAATCACTACAGGCCTCAGCAGTGACATAGGGAGGCATGCATGGAAGGGGGACACACATGACACTCAGGTCCCAAATCTTCCCTCTTTCCTAGCAAAGCACAGTCCTTCTTCAGCAAGGGAAAATTCTATCTATTTCTCTATCTATCTATCTATCTATCTATCTATCTATCTATCTATCAGGGGGTGTCCCGCTCAGCTCCTGGCAACCGCTGACATCAGTGAGCTCAGTGGGATGTCAGGCAAAGCGTCACGGGTTGCTAACTTTTAGCAACCTGGGGCACTCTGGCTGGAAAGGGGGTGACAGTTGTGCCCATGAGTGTAACCCAATGAGATGCCAACCGAGGCAGCCGCCTCAGGCTGCCTAATTATAGGGATGGCCCTGGTCTTCCGATATCTACATCACTGCTTGCGTGTTGTCAACGCTTTCTGTTGGCTGCCAGGTGCAGGGACATGCTGTCAGGGGAGGCAGAGCCTCAACTATTATTATGCAGGAAAATGCTGTCAGCTTCAAGTCTGAAGCTGACAGCATTTTCCCCGTTCAGATCGGCTTGTTACAGGTTACAGAGCAGGGAAATCCTCCCCGCTGTGTAACCTGTCATGGACGGAGTACTGTCTGTTAATTACAGGCAGCGCTGCATCCGGCTTTTGACAGGTAGTTAGGTTACACGGCAGCGGGCTTCCCCACTGCTTGTGTAACCTAACTTGGTGAGGCAAGAGCTGTCACAGCCTCTACTCTGTGTTAGAGGCGTGAGCTCTGTGGATGGCTTGGACCAATAGCAAAGCGCCATTGGTCCAAGCTGTCCAATCAACAAAAAGAAAAGAAAAAAAACCAGTGAGGACATCGATCTCAGCAGTGACGAGCAAGTGAAGGACAGGGAGGCTCCTCCCTGTCTCCTCCCCACACAGCTTGGTTACCGAACTGGGAGCGGGCTTCAGCAGGATGGGGCGGGGGTTCGGCGGGCTGGGGGATGCCTCACCCAGCACAGAAGGCACGTCACTGGCCAGGTGCTGTGGTCCTCTCAGGATCCAGAAAAGGAATTATGTCATTACAAGGGGACAACAAGAGGCAGATCATTGAGGGACCATGTGGAGCAGTGAAATAGCAGTCCCCTGCACCCAGAAATGTGTTAAGGCTACAGAACACCTCCCCTCATGTTATCCGGGGGGGGGGGGGATGCTGCTAGGAAGACCTGGCTGCTCTGCATTGTGCATGTAGTGAGGGGGAAAGTGAAGAGTCTTATTAGTGATATAAGAGAAGCGACACAAAGTCGATGCAATTATGCAAATTAAAAATAAATAAATCCATCAATGTGTTTGCTGCGTTCATGGGTGAAAACTTGCGCATGGCCGCGCCGAGCCCTTGCCGGAAGATCGCTTTATTACTGCAATGAAATCTTTTCATTCTCTGGATTTTCTGCGCCTGCTAATTAATGTGACTCCGGAAATTTGCTTTGCATGGCGGCGTCTCTAATACCACGGAGCATGGGATTGCGAGATGACTGCATTAACCCCCGCGGTCCCGGGCAGACTGCGGTCTCATAAGTCATTAATGAATGCTATTTAGAATCTGTTGTCATTATCCGTTATGCGCAGCGTCATCTTTATCTTCAGGATTCGGATGTGGCCTCAATGACTATCTAATCCCCGGGGGGGACGCCGAGATGGCCCGGCCAGCAGGTGCAATGCAGTGTAGGTAGAGTGTGAATTATCTCCATCCGGTTACTGGCGGACAATGCACTGCAGTAACCTCGGATCGCGAATGCTGGCTGGAACCGAGCACTCTGATTGGCTGCAGTCTGCCTTGTTGCCAAGAGGATAGAAAGAGCTGAGAGTAGCCACTGCGAGGATTGTGCAGCATTCGGTTTTACATGTTATTATACCCCGCCGGCACCGTGCAACGCTCCGCCCGATGGAGAACATTCACATCATCATCACTGAGAACTATATATATATATATATATATACTGTATATACTGCACCACGAGAGAAAACTAAACATAGATGGATAGATAGATAGATAGATAGATAGATAGATAGATAGATAGATCATGGATGGATGGATAGATAGATAGATGGATAGATAGATAGATCATGGCTGGATGGATAGATAGATGAGAGGAAATGTGGGTCATAAATAGATAGATAGATATATCATGGATGGATGGATGGATAGATAGATCATGGATGGATGGATAGATGATAGATAGATAGATAGATAGATAGATAGATAGATAGATAGATAGATCATGGCTGGATGGATAGATAGATCATGGCTGGATGGATAGATAGATAGATCATGGAAGGATAGATCGATAGATAGATAGATGGATGGATAGATAGATCATGGCTGGATGAATAGATAGATAGATAGATAGATCATGGCTGGATGGATAGATAGATGAGAGGAAATGTGGGTCATAAATAGATAGATAGATAGATATATCAGGGATGGATGGATAGATAGATAATAGATAGATAGATAGATAGATAGATAGATAGATAGATAGATAGATAGATCAAGGCTGGATGGATGGATAGATAGATAGTTCATGGATGGATAGATAGATAGATAGATCATGGATGGATGGATAGATAGATAGATAGATAGATAGATAGATAGATAGATAGAGAAATAGATAGAATTTTCCCTTGCTGAAGAAGGACTGTGCTTTGCTAGGAAAGAGGGAAGATTTGGGACCTGAGTGTCATGTGTGTCCCCCTTCCAATAGAGAAATAGATAGATAGAGAAATAGATAGATAGAGAAATAGATAGAGAAATAGATAGATAGATAGATAGATAGATAGATAGATAGATAGGTAGATAGATAGATAGGTAGATGAGAGGAAATTTGGGTCATAAATATACAATGTAACATAGATCGAATGAAGGTGGCTGCAGCATTACCAATACCCAACAGCCCTTAAAGCAGAACTCCGGGCAGAGGGGTTGACAGACAGACAGATATTGAAATTGTACGATTCGGGTTGCACACCGGCGCTCCATATGATTGTGTCTGTTCTGGGCATGGTACGCATGTATATACACGGTCACATGACCGCGACAGATTGCACATAGCAACGTGACACGTTATTAATATTTAGCATTGTCTGAGGCGATGACCTATTTTTAGCACAACCTACAACCTACTTCTACATCATTCCTCATCGCCTCCCGAGCTGTAATATTTCACCCTTTCTAGCTGAATATGTAAAATGGGGTCACAGGCAGAATTCAAAACATTCCCCATTCCACCCAAAACTGTTATAAATGGAGCTAAGTTTGAAAGCGTATCTCTAACCAAAGCAGAATAGGGAGCGGGAGGAAGGGAGGGGTGATCCCCTCTTAGGCCCCGTTCACACAGAGGGGGTTGAAGATCAGTGCAGATTTTAAAAGGTCGGTTTTGGGTGCCCAAACGCCCCAAAATGTTCCATTGAAAGCTGTATGGAAAGCACACTGATCCGCGCGGCAAAAATAGCTTAGGGAGCAGTTCTGGCGGGGGACGGTTCGGATCGCGCTGAGCCGTGCGTTCACATGAACGTTCCCCATAGCAATGTATGGGATCGTTCATGTCGGCGGATTTTAAAAGTGCAGTTTTGGGTGTTTTTAATTGCGTTTCAGCAATTATACCCAATTAAAAACGCCCGAAAATGTGGTTCCATTGAAAGCTGTATGGAAACCGCACTGATCAGCGCGGCAAAAAAGGGTCAAGAAGCAATTTGGACGGGGGCGGTTCTGTTTGGACCAAATCCTTGAACGGGTCCTTAGGCAGATGTCACTGGAACAAGTGTCCCCATTAGAAGATTTCACTTCACCTATTGTTCCTGTGACAGCTGTCAAATTTTGGATTTTCAATATGTTTGTGCATGATGACATACAATGGTCACCGGGTCAAATAAAAACCTGGCAGGGGGTTCTAACCCTGTCTCAGCAATTAAGGCAACCCACCGCCCTCCAACTAGAAACAAATGTGTATATATATCTCTACATACCTTTCCTCCAAGGGTCTTTTGGCTGGTCTGATGATGTCAGTTCCCTTTTCTTCTCCAATGGCAGAGGTGGGTGCCCTTGGAGAACCCTTAGCCCAGGTTACATGATGACACCCTGAGGGTGGGTCCATGATGACACCCTGAGGGTGGGTCCATGGCACCCTGGGGGGGGGGTCCATGGCA
>NW_017307341.1:222982-231201 GCF_000935625.1 Nanorana parkeri
CCCGCCGGCACCGTGCAACGCTCCGCCCGATGGAGAACATTCACATCATCATCACTGAGAACTATATATATATATATATATATACTGTATATACTGCACCACGAGAGAAAACTAAACATAGATGGATAGATAGATAGATAGATAGATAGATAGATAGATAGATAGATCATGGATGGATGGATAGATAGATAGATGGATAGATAGATAGATCATGGCTGGATGGATAGATAGATGAGAGGAAATGTGGGTCATAAATAGATAGATAGATATATCATGGATGGATGGATGGATAGATAGATCATGGATGGATGGATAGATGATAGATAGATAGATAGATAGATAGATAGATAGATAGATAGATAGATCATGGCTGGATGGATAGATAGATCATGGCTGGATGGATAGATAGATAGATCATGGAAGGATAGATCGATAGATAGATAGATGGATGGATAGATAGATCATGGCTGGATGAATAGATAGATAGATAGATAGATCATGGCTGGATGGATAGATAGATGAGAGGAAATGTGGGTCATAAATAGATAGATAGATAGATATATCAGGGATGGATGGATAGATAGATAATAGATAGATAGATAGATAGATAGATAGATCAAGGCTGGATGGATGGATAGATAGATAGTTCATGGATGGATAGATAGATAGATAGATCATGGATGGATGGATAGATAGATAGATAGATAGATAGATAGATAGATAGATAGATAGAGAAATAGATAGAATTTTCCCTTGCTGAAGAAGGACTGTGCTTTGCTAGGAAAGAGGGAAGATTTGGGACCTGAGTGTCATGTGTGTCCCCCTTCCAATAGAGAAATAGATAGATAGAGAAATAGATAGATAGAGAAATAGATAGAGAAATAGATAGATAGATAGATAGATAGATAGATAGATAGATAGGTAGATAGATAGATAGGTAGATGAGAGGAAATTTGGGTCATAAATATACAATGTAACATAGATCGAATGAAGGTGGCTGCAGCATTACCAATACCCAACAGCCCTTAAAGCAGAACTCCGGGCAGAGGGGTTGACAGACAGACAGATATTGAAATTGTACGATTCGGGTTGCACACCGGCGCTCCATATGATTGTGTCTGTTCTGGGCATGGTACGCATGTATATACACGGTCACATGACCGCGACAGATTGCACATAGCAACGTGACACGTTATTAATATTTAGCATTGTCTGAGGCGATGACCTATTTTTAGCACAACCTACAACCTACTTCTACATCATTCCTCATCGCCTCCCGAGCTGTAATATTTCACCCTTTCTAGCTGAATATGTAAAATGGGGTCACAGGCAGAATTCAAAACATTCCCCATTCCACCCAAAACTGTTATAAATGGAGCTAAGTTTGAAAGCGTATCTCTAACCAAAGCAGAATAGGGAGCGGGAGGAAGGGAGGGGTGATCCCCTCTTAGGCCCCGTTCACACAGAGGGGGTTGAAGATCAGTGCAGATTTTAAAAGGTCGGTTTTGGGTGCCCAAACGCCCCAAAATGTTCCATTGAAAGCTGTATGGAAAGCACACTGATCCGCGCGGCAAAAATAGCTTAGGGAGCAGTTCTGGCGGGGGACGGTTCGGATCGCGCTGAGCCGTGCGTTCACATGAACGTTCCCCATAGCAATGTATGGGATCGTTCATGTCGGCGGATTTTAAAAGTGCAGTTTTGGGTGTTTTTAATTGCGTTTCAGCAATTATACCCAATTAAAAACGCCCGAAAATGTGGTTCCATTGAAAGCTGTATGGAAACCGCACTGATCAGCGCGGCAAAAAAGGGTCAAGAAGCAATTTGGACGGGGGCGGTTCTGTTTGGACCAAATCCTTGAACGGGTCCTTAGGCAGATGTCACTGGAACAAGTGTCCCCATTAGAAGATTTCACTTCACCTATTGTTCCTGTGACAGCTGTCAAATTTTGGATTTTCAATATGTTTGTGCATGATGACATACAATGGTCACCGGGTCAAATAAAAACCTGGCAGGGGGTTCTAACCCTGTCTCAGCAATTAAGGCAACCCACCGCCCTCCAACTAGAAACAAATGTGTATATATATCTCTACATACCTTTCCTCCAAGGGTCTTTTGGCTGGTCTGATGATGTCAGTTCCCTTTTCTTCTCCAATGGCAGAGGTGGGTGCCCTTGGAGAACCCTTAGCCCAGGTTACATGATGACACCCTGAGGGTGGGTCCATGATGACACCCTGAGGGTGGGTCCATGGCACCCTGGGGGGGGGGTCCATGGCAAAAAAAGGGGGTAGGTCCATGACACCCTTGGGGGTGGGTCCTTGACAGCCTGGGGGCGGGGTCCATGACACCCTTGGGGGTGGGTCCTTGAACGACATTTCCCAACATTCAACCTGGAAGAATGAGGACATCTAGTGGCAGAAAGGTGTCACTGTAAAGGTGCGAGAGCCGTTCCGGATTGAATGTAATCTAATTGACTGATTTAGATTTAGTTTGATTTTACTATTAAAGGACTATTTATTTATTTTTGGGGAGTTAAGCTTTAGGGGAAATTGAGTGACCTCTCAGGCTGTAGCACAGCTGCAGTGTATTCTGGAGATCACTGAGGGGGTCTATATCTCTGTGAACGTTGGTTCTGAGCGAATAGAGGCAAAAACGAACGTTCTTAGTATATTTTCTTTTCAGGTTGAATGTAATAGGAAAATACAGCATCATGGCCAGGGCCGGATTTACTCTCTCTGCTGCCCCAAGGCCAGGTTCCGCAATGCCCCCCTACCCGCCAACCAACCCCCCACCCCCATGGAGAATGGCAGACCTGCAGGCCGCATTCAAGTGATCTCGGCGACATCGCCAGGATCACTTGTACAAAACAAGCGTCCCCGCTGTACAATTAGCTCTGCTTGCCCAAAGCAGGGCTAAATGTAGAAAACAACTACCCGCCCAGTGCCCGGAACTGCATGTCCCGCGCATCGGGAGATAGGAATTCTACATCCCTGCTGCCCAGAGGCCGGGCCTTGGTTGGCCTTGTGGGAAATCCGGCCCTGATTGTGGCCACTAGATGGAGCCGAGGAGCATAGGTAATGAATACTTCTTCCCTGTGCTCCTCAGCTCCATCTAGTGGCCATAATGCTGTATTACATTTGACCTGAAAATATAATATAGAAAGAACGTTCATTTTTGCCTCTTTTCGCACAGACTGAACGATCACATGGCATCGCAGGGCGAATGGCTTCGCAAATTGCTTATAAACAGACCTCTATGTGCTAGTTCTTGTCACCTGGAATAGCTCCGATCCACATCTGAGATCTATCCAGAGATAAAGCCTGTTCTTCTTCGTAGGGTTAACGCTGAATGGGTTCCAGATGCTTTTGTAATACGGACATAATAGGCTGCGTCGCCATCTGTTCTGCAAACCAGAGGGACCGGTTTTTCTTTTCAGCCCTGCGAAGGACTGGCTGCCATTATGGAACGAGCAGCGCAAGAGCTTTAAAAAGATCAATTAGGTGTCACGAGGGCGCTCTGGGCCGCCGACTGTTTTTACAGGTCGGAGCTGCGCCAACTTCGCGTTCCGCAATCCTCCAGGTAATGTCTCCGGATGTGTCAGACTTCCAGCAGCTGCTGCCCCCGCTCCTCCGGCCCACCGGGGGCCGGCATATTTTTGGAGCGCGCTGCATCTCTGGAAGGACGAGGCCGCCGTTATAATGTCCTTCCCTGCAACATAAATGCAGTACAGTCAGGGCCGGATTTCCCACAAGGCCACCCGAGGCCCGGCCTCGGGGCAGCAGGGAGTAGAGGGGCAGCAGGGGTGTGGAATACCTATCTCCCGATGCCCGGGACATGCAGTTCCCGGCATCGGGCGGGTAGTTGTTTTCCATATTTAGCCCTGCTTTGCACAAGCAGGGCTAAATGTAGAGCGGGGAAGCCGCTGCTTATTCTGTACAAGTGATAATAAAATATTACAACCAGCACTGCCATCTGGGGGGAAATTTGGCGGGGAGGGGAGGGGGGGGGGGCACATAAAGGAACATGGCCTTGGGGCAGCAGAGAGAGTATATCCGGCCCTGAGTACAGTCTTCATTTTCCCAATTGAAGTTCCACTTCGGTCAAGTTTAGGTCAACCCAAGTAAAAAAAAACCTCAACGTTTCAAAAAGTCACTTTTCAATCTGTAGCTTCAATTCAAATAATCACCGGTGATCCTGCCATGCTCAGCCACTTCCTGTTATAGGGTGACAATGCCGTGTCCCTGTTTCCCAGACTTTCTCCGGAGTTGTCACCCTGTCACACGGGCTTCCAATAGTAACTTGAAGTGGTTGCTTTCATGTGCATTTCACAGACATGGTCCATTGTTGTCCTCCTCAGGAACCCCCCCTGGGAAATGTCATGCAACCATTGCGGGAGTGCATGCCGAGGGTAAATGGCTGCAAAGAGGCTTCAGGGAATGAGCAGCACTGAGATGCAACAAAGGATGCAAAAAAAGTAAAAATACGTAATTGTTAAGATGTACAGTGCCGCGGGGCGGAGTTCCAGCAGGCCGGGGCGGGGCTTCAGTAGGCTGGGGTCGGGGCGGGACGGGACATGCTGGGGGCGAGGCTGGGGAATGCCTCACCCAGAACCAACGGTACCGCATGTCACTGTTATTCACTTAGGGCTTATTTACACCAGTCCCACTGGTCTGCATTGACTGACGCCCAACGCAGTCCCAATGCACAGATAATCTGCCATATCTCCTATTGCAGGGGTAGGCCAACGTCAGCCCCCGAGCTGCGTCAGTGCGTTGCGATGTGTTGCAGTGCGTAGGAATGCGCAAAATTGCAACATGTCCTATTTTTTTCCGGTACACACCCATGCAGTGTGTTGGTGTGATTTGAATCAAAAGGGCAGGGGTCAGCAACCTCGCCACTCTATCTGTGGTGAAACTACAAATCCCGTCATGCATCTGCCTCTGGGAGTCATACCGGGTCTTGAAATGCCTGATGGGACTTGTAGTTTTCCTACAGATGGGGCGCCAAGGTTGCCCACCCCTGAATTAGGGTTTACTTTAAAACCCATCTCCAGGCAAAGCAAAAAAGTACCCTTGCAGGAGCACTACCCTCACGCTGCAGGGGACAGCTGCTCAATTTCATGCAGGGCTAGAGGAAAGCAGATTTACTTAACTGATCCCCGCTCCCCCACTGGTCAGCACTCACCTCTCTCCCCCTCCAGCTGTGGAATTTCCCTCGGCATCCTCACGTCTAATGCAGGTCTATGAAACCTGCATCAGACATGATGATGTCACGGGTCCTTAGACTTCCGGAGCGGAGGGGAGAAGAGGTTGCAGGGACTGGTGTAGCAGCCCAGCAGGAGCGGGGATCAGGTAAGTAAGACAGCTTTACTCCTGTCCCTAGACCAAAATGAAACCTTAAAAGTGGACCTTTACCTCCTTTGACTGAAAATCACATCAGCATACAGCTCTGCATGCCGATATGAAATCAATTTTTCAGTAATTAGTTAAACAAACATATTTTGCTTTTACTTACAATGACTGTTTTTCCACTTCCTGGTCTTCTTGGACATTAGTGATGTCATGTGCCCAAGCATTGCATCCTGGGAAGGTTACATCAGCAGAGCCTTGCTGAGAAATCTCATCTGTAATCTCACCAGATCTCAGGGAAAGGCATTTTCCTCCCCTGAGATGATGTGCATGGTCACATGTCTTAGTCACATGTGCCAGAGTTCCAGGAAGTAAAACGAGAGCTAGTAATCTGCCCTTAGTAAAAATGGCCGCTGCGAGAAGAATGGGGAGGAAAATAAAAATAAGAGATGCAAAGAATACAAAGTCGGCAATGATCTAGAAGTATGTGTTTGTAGATTGTCATCACTAAACATTTCTAAAGTTGTCTTTGTTGTCATTTTAAACTTAAGGGTAAAGTTCCTCTTTAGGCCCCATTCACACTAAGCGATTTATCGCGCGATTTCCGCCGCGATATCGCACATTTTTGCCGCGCGATATCGCGAGAAGTCGCCGGCCAGTGCTATTCAATGGAGCTGTCTTAGCTCCATGTCGCCCGTCGTTCGTTGCTGTCGCTCCAGCAGGACCCTTTTTTCGGCGGATTTTGCACGATTCTTTCTATTTTTTAATGGAGCCCGACTGTGAAGGTCGCGTTACCGTTGCTGGATCGTCGCTGGACGTCGCCCTGAAAGTCGCGATATCCCGGCCGCGCGGATCCGCTGCAAAAGGTATGTCGCTTAGTGTGAATGGGGCCTTAACCCTTGCAGTGCGGGGGTGGGGTTAGCCCCACTGCCATGGACATTTTTTTGGGCTATGAGAATAGAAGCATTCCGTATAACGGGGATATCTGGCGTGTTCAGAACTTCGGCGTGCTGATTCATTTTTATTTAAACCAATGTTGCGATGAAATATTAAACATCTTCCGGAGTGACTCCGCTACCAGTGGCCTACTTTACACAGTCCCAAGTGCATTTTGCCATTTTTAACTTAAAACGCGTCGCCAAGTTCTTTCTGCTTCTAATGATCCCTCTGTTGTGAGCGGGCTTAATCTTCTGTTTCATAATCGGCAGCATTTTAGGATCATTTCCAGGGAAGGATTTCTGCCGAGTTGGTGATTCACACAGTGAGTGCTTTCCTGCAGGGCCGCCGTCACATGGACGGGAAGATACGCATATTTGTTGCATTTAAAACTTCGGTTTCCAATTAATACGTATCAGGAAGCCGGGCAGAGAGTCATTACACTCCTGTGACGAGGGAGCATAGAGCCGGCTTCCCGGCCAATCAGGAAGCCTAGCAGCGAGTAATGACTCGCTGCCCGGCTTCCTGATTGGCCAGAAAGCCAGCTCCATGCTTTCTCGTCACCTAGTGACGAGAAGCATGGGGTCGGCTTCCCTGCTAATCCAGAAGCCGAGTGGCGAGTCTTTACACGCCGCCTGGCTAATCAGGAAGCCGAGTGGCGAGTCATTACACGCCGCCTGGCTAATCAAGCCGAGTGGCGAGTCTTTACATGCCGCCCGGCCTCCTGGCTAATCAGGAAGCCAGGTGGCGAGTCATTACACGCTGCCTATATCAAAAGTCCTGTAGCACTACCTTACCGGAATTCCCATAGGCAAAAGTGGGTGCTCGCAGTGACTGCGGATGGCGCCGCATCAAGGAAAGTTTGTGAAGAAATGTCACCAGGACACCAGCATGACAAACACGTCAATTTCAGTGAATCTTCATTTTTTATTTTTCAGAAGTCACTCAAAGTAGAATCAAGCGCTTTCGGGGCCGCGCAGAGTCCCCTTCATCAGGCTTAAAGTGTTCACCAGATGCAAGTTTAGTAATTATTAGCACAACATTCTAATTTCCTGATATTAAAGAATACCTTTTAGATTGAGTAGGAAAAGGAATATCAGTTCTTTGTCCTCTGTAAATGCAGGCACTGTGGAGCGATTCATCTTTAAAGGTTATAGCGGAACCACTGAAGTGCTCCAGGTCATTCTTTCAGCAGCTAAGCTCACCTTCTTCCTTCTCTCGGCAGTGACTCAGCTCTCCCTGCTCCCCTGTCCCAGCTGTGACTCAGCAGCTCAGATCCCCCTGCACCCCCTCCCAGCAGAGACTTTTCAGCTCAGCTCTCCTTGCTACCCCCTCCCAGCAGGGACTCAGCTCGCCCAGGTTCCCTCTTCCAGCAGTGACTCAGCAGCTCAGATCCCCCTTGCACCCCTCCAGAAGTGACTTATCAGCTCAGCTCTCCTTGTTACACCCTCCCAGCAGTGACTCAGCTCGCCCAGCTCCTCTCTCCCAGCAGTGAATCAGCTCCCCAGGCTCCCTTCTCCCAGCAGTGACTCAGCTCGTCCGGCTCCCCTCTCCCAGCTGAGACTCAGCAGCTCAGATCCCCCTGCAACCCCTCCCAGCAGTGACTTATCAGCTCTCCTTGCTACCCCATCACAGCAGTGACTCAGCTCGCCTGGATTCCATCTCCCAGCAGTGACTTAGCAGCTCAGACCCCCCCTGCACCCCCTCTCAGAAGTGACTTATCAGCTCAGCTCTCCTTGCTACCCCCTCCCAGCAGTGATTCATTAGCTTCATTCCCCCTGGTCCCCCCACCCAACAGTGACTCCTCAGCCAGGCTCTCCTTGCTACCCCCTCCCAGCAGAGATTCAGCAGCTTAACTCGCCCTCTAATTTCAGCCTTCTAATTATCCATACACAGAAGAGGTACACTGGTTGGGGGGGGGGGGGGGGTGGGGGGGGT
>NW_017307341.1:231688-241028 GCF_000935625.1 Nanorana parkeri
GGGGGGGGGGATGATGGGGTTGGCTGAGCTGCCAAGGGAACAATTTGAATAAATTAAATCATGAACAAAAATTACAATTTGTGTGCAGCACATGCCTCCAGCATAGTGTATAAAACCACGCACTGCCAAAAACAAAGCGGAGAAGCTGCAGCAAGCAGAAATGACAGCTGACCGCATACCATGTGACCTCAGCTGTCCAATCATGAGCAAGTTCCAAATGGAGGCTGATGTGCCTTGTAGTGTATAGCTTCTCTGCCTTTTGGCTAAGATCAAGTGTAGTATCTGTTCTTATCAGTTTCCTGTGGGGAAAAGAACCGTCCTTTCGGGGGGAAGGTTACTTAGTACTCGCTGGAGGGCTGCTTCTTGTGAGAGGGGGACAGCCCTGCTGATGGAACGGGTGCTTGCTTGGTCTGGCCAAAGGGTTCGGGGGCAGCAAAGGCTCGTGGTGCTGTGCCCCCTGGGCGTGGCGTCCCAGGGGTGCCAGAGAATCACTTTGGGTGTGGGACCCCAACACTGATTCACTGACACAAGGTCACATCACTCCATGCGTTTTCTGCACAACGCCTCTTGGACAGGCCTTATGGCTAGTCCGGGGCAATATTTTTTGCACTCCGGCCCTTAAGGACTGTCAGCGTGGTGCACTGGCACTTTAGATTTATTTATTGCATTATAGCACGATTGGCACGCTTTTTGATTGAAAATTTGATCCACAGATTGCGGAGGATGCGGGTACCTTCGGGGCCCTTCCTGATGTAGGGAGGAGATTCTGTGACCCACCTGTGTGGGGGTCTCTCTTCGGGAGTACCTAGTACTTGTGGGACCTGTTTCGGCAGGTGCCCAAAGGATCGGGTTCTGCCGGCCTTCGGGTGGGTAGACCAAAGTTGTCTCAGCCCCTGTTCTTTTCGGAGAAGGACCAAGCACCCTTGTGCACTTTTTTTCAGTGTGTTGTGATTTCACGATTCACTTTTTTTGTTCACAGGGGATTCGTTTTCGAGCACGCTCCAAGGGCTGTATAACAAAAAAAAATAACTCCCTACAAACAGAGGCCAAAGCATTGTCTTTCTTTAAGGGAACCCTGTACTAAAGGAGTGTGTGTAGGCTTCCATTACTGATCCATTCTGTGAGAAGACTCACTTTATTTTTTTTTCTATTTTTGTGATAAAGTATCATTCTGTCTCTTCTTTGGCAGATCGTACGAAAAAAAAGCAGAACTCATTAAAAAGTGTGACAGTCTGCAGTGAACAGGCCTGAGGCTCTTTCCCACAATCCCTCCAGTCTCTCCTGGTATTTGTCTCTTTTTCTTGCAACCAAATCCTTTCTGATGACATTCTAATTGGCTGGACAACATTTTATTGTAAAATGTACCTGTACATATAGAGATATATTTATATGTAAATAGATAAGCCGCATGAGTCCAGTAAACAAAGTGTCCCAAAAACAAAAACAGAGTATTGCAGTATGCAACGATACCTTTCTTATTGGAGTATTATTATATAAGTATTGCCTCAGACCCGAAGAAGTGAGGTTAACTCTCGAAAGCTTGTGTTTTGAATATTATATTAGTCCAATAAGAAAGGTATCATTGCATGCTGCAAAATATATATATACTGTATATATATACACTATATTGCCAAAAGTATTGGGACACCCCTCCAAATCATTGGATTCAGGTGTTCTGTGAAATTTCCTTGCTCCTAAATATTCCGCGGTCATCTGTTACTGGTATTATAACAAAGTGGAAGCAACTGGGAACAGCAACTCAGCCACCAAGTGGTAGGCCACGTAAGCGGGGTCAGCGCATGCTGCAGCGCACAGTACACAGAAGTCACCAACTGTCTACAGAGTCGATAGCTACAGACCTCCAAACTTCGTGTGGCCTTCAGATTGGCACAACAACAGTGCGTAGAGAGCTTCATGGAATGGGTTTCCATGGCCGAGCAGCTGCATCCAAGCCTTACATCACCAAGTGCAATGCAAAGCGTCGGATGCCGTGGTGTAAAGCACGCCGCCACTGGACTCTAGAGAAGTGGAGACGTGTTCTCTGAAGTGACCAATCACGCTTCTCTGTCTGGCAATCCGATGGGCGTGTCTGGGTTTGGCGGTTGCCAGGAGAACGGTACTTGCCTGACTGCATTGTGCAAAGTGTAAAGTTTGGTGGAGGGGGGATTATGGTGTGGGGTTGTTTTTCAGGGGTTGGACTTGGCCCCTTAGTTCCAGTGAAGGGAACTCTTAAGGCATCAGCATATCAAGATATTTTGGACAATTTAATGCTCCCAACTTTGTGGGAACAGTTTGGGGATGGCCCCTTGCTGTTCCAACATGACTGCGCACCAGTGCACAAAGCAAGGTCCATAAAGACATGGATGAGCGAGTTTGGGGTGGAGGAACTTGACTGGCCTTTGGGATGAATTAGGGCAGAGACTGCGAGCCCGGCCAAACTAGGCATTTGCCTAGGGCGGCACTTTCCAGTGGGGCGCCAAAAAATGCTGCCCCCCAAACCAGTTAGGTAGGAGAAAAAATTAATTGTAATATAAATTAGTCATAAATTACTGCCAGTACTCCTGAACCTAGTGCTTCTTTGACTGGGGGACCAACGTGTCCACCTATGCCTCCTACTTTAACATACTGTATATGCCAGCTGCAGCTCCTTCCTCTTCCTGGTCAACAAGCTGTGCAATGTATTGGTGTGTGTGACTTTCATCCGGATGCACTGGCATTTCATGCGCCGGACCTCCCTGGGAAACCGGCACCCAAATCTCTGACTTCAGGCAGCAGAGGAACTTCCCCAGGCCTGAGATCCAGATGGTCATCGTGCTCATCGGCACCTCCGTGGTGGTGAGTCTGGGGAAGTGCAGCCTGTAAGCTCCATGCAGGGTTATGTCTCTAGAGCAGGGCAAGCTACAGAGCCCAGCGGCAGAAGGCAGAAGGCAGAAGATCGGTAACTGCAGAATTAGAGGGCCCAGCATATGAAGGCAGAAGATCGGTGTTGCAGCTGCAGAACTAGAGACTAGCACAGCATGGCAGGGACGGAGAGAATGGTTATTGTAGCTGCAGAATCGGGTAGCCCATCAAGCCAGGAATGGATAAGGCGGCTATTGCAAAGGTAGAACTAGAGCGTCACGCTACCATCCCCAAAGACACTTCTAAACCTTGTGGGCGGCCTTCCCAGAAAAGTTGAAGCATAAGCATAGTCAAACATGGGGGAGGTTCACTGATGTTTTGGGGTTGTGTAGCATCAAAGGTTATTTAACTGACATCAAAGGTTCAGTGGGGTGCTACCCACCTCTTACTTTTGCTGGGCAAGGGGACAGTGTCTCTGAAAAGAGTATCCCCGGACCCCCTTATGCTACCCTAAACTGCCCTCCCTCACAGCTTCTTGCTCCTCTGCTGTCAGCATTGAGATCAGATGTTTCCACGACCTGGGGGTGTGGAGACATCGCTCACCCGGTCATGTAAGAATGCTCAGTCTTAGCTATTGGTAAATGAGCAGAAGAACAAGGCATACTACACATGCCCTCTGTACTCTGCACAGTTTTTTTGGGGGGGGGGGGAGGTATCATGCCCAATATGCACAATTTTTTTGACTTTATAGACTTTTATAGTTTCAAATAACAATAATAATGTAATATTGATAAATTCAGTTGGTTCGGATTAAAAACAAAACTGGCCAAGAAACATATCAATATCTATTATTATTATTGTACAGGATTTATATAGGGCCAACAGTTTGCGCAGCGCTTTACAATATAAGGAAGACATTACAATTTAAAGACAAGATGGTAAGGAGAGCCCTGCCCCTGAGAGCTTACAATCTAAAATCTAGCCGAAATGTTTTAGTTGTGGAGAGAATATGAGATATGGAAAACCCATCAGGTTTTTTTGCTGGCTTTGTTAGGGAGATTTCTCTTCCTGTGTTTGAGACACAACAGGAATTACTTTAAGGCCCCATTCACATTGAGCGATTTATCGCGCGGTAATTCCCGCGATATCGCGGCTATTTGCCGCGCGATATCGCTCTTCAATGCATCTCAATGGAGCAAAGGGTCCTGCTGTCGCGGGTCGTGTGTCGCTACAGCAGGACCCTTTTTGGAGTGGATTTTGCCACGATTCTCGCTTGCTCAATGCAACCATTTGCGCCATATTGCGCGACAAATCGCGCGATATCGCGCAAAATGCAAATCGCGCGACGAACGGCCGATTTGCGAATCGCGTAGTGTGAATGGGGCCTAAGGCAAACCCTTTCTTAACCCTTGCATTGGGGCTGCCACCGCACTGCAAGGGTTAAGGGCTTGTTCACACCAGATGCAGTGCGTTCCAGCCCGATTCTGGCCAGAACACACTGCCTCGCATTGCGTCCGGCTCACTTTTTTGTAGGTCAGGAGGGGGCGTGGCGGTCCATTGAAGTGAATGGCACCGTAGCCATGTCCTCCGACCACAATGCGTTTGGTCGCTCGGGATTGCTAGGCACATTATGCCTGAGGTCCGGTCCGGTGCAAACAAAATAGTACATGCAGCATTGTGTTGGCACCGAACCGGACCACAGGCATAAAGTGCCTTGCGATCCCGTGCGGCCGATCGCATTGCGGCCGGAGGGCGTGGCTACGGTGCCATTCACTTCAATGGACCGCAACACCCCCTCCTGCCCCACAAAAAAGTGAGCCGGCCACAATGCGAGGCAGTGCGTTCTGGCCAGAATCGGGCCAGAACGCAGTGCATCTGGTGTGAACGAGGCCTAAAGTAGTATTAAAGTCACTTTTCTTTTTACATATATCTACTGCTAGCGAGCAGTAGATATAAGCAAAAACATAAAAAATTATAAAAAAAAGTTATCAAATAGGCAATTACTTACCTCTTCTCGAGCGGCCGTGCAGGATGATGGGGTGGGCGTGTGCGCAGTAGAGATCTTCGGCGGGGAGAAGAGGAGAGACACAATGGAGCTGAATGCACGCAGTTGGGAGCAAGCACGTCGGACAGACACCGCGGGACACGAGGAGTCTGCTCTGGATCAGAGACGGACACCAACGCTGGAGGGGCTCCTGAAAACTACTGGAAAGAAGAAGATGATCAGATAAGGAGGCATCATTTAAGGTAAGTCCGTAAAGTTTTGCTTTAAATGTTACCTTTACTTGATACATATAGGCAACATTTGTGCTCCGGACTCAAAAGTAGGGATGGGCCGAGTGTTCGAATCGAACATCGGCAGTTCAAGCTCTCGCCGAACTTTATGGAATGTTCGCGGTTTGTTCAACCGCGGACATTCCATGATACAAAATACCTACTGAAGCACTGATTTGTTAAAGTCTTGCACCTGACCACAGGTCAGGCGCAAGACTTTGCCCAATCAGGGCTCAGCGGAGGAGGGGCCTGAAGGAGAAAGTTCTCTATCAGGTCCCCCCATGCTGATTGACAGCAGGCAGTGGGCGGGTGCAATAGCCAGCTTGATATTGGCTATTGCATTTTACCAGATCCAATAGCAGGTTGGGTATGGCTCCCAGCCTGCAATGAAGAGGAGGCAGGGGGGCGGGGCAGAGGTGCCACGGCTGGACGGGGGAACGGAGAAGCCAACGGAGCAGTCGAAGACAGCAGCAGAGGTATGGGGGCAGCGGAGCAATGCAGCGGTCTGTGTCCCCGCTGCCTCCACCAACACAGGCGGGGAGAACAGCAGTGATTTGAAGGGGCACAGGCCGCTGCAGCCACATGTACCGGCAGCTGTATGGGTGTTGAACATTCGAAACCCCATACACTTGCATTGAGTTCGAGTTCGTACTCGAACATTTCGGCGGTTCGAATGTTCGAATACGAACCGAACACGGGGGCGTTCGGCTCATCCCTACTCAAAAGCAAGGAACATCATGTTGGCCATTGAGTCCTTCTAGAACTCCTTGCCATATGAGATTCTGAGCTTTGAAAATCAGATCGCTTCCTGTGTTCACCTTTCATAAAAGTTTATGGTATAGACGCCGCTGTTGTCCTGACGTAACTTTGTGGCTGGGCCGAGGTGAACTGGCCGTGTAATGGGCGAGCAGGCAAAGATCAGTGACCTACATAGTATCTGCTCGATCAATACGGGGCAGGGATACGCATGTTACTATTGATTTCTATAAATGTATAATGGAAACATAGAGAATGAAGCCTTATGATGCTGGAGCACGCCGTGCTTTCATCTTCTATGTCAATAAAGGAAACACTCTCCCTATCATACTGAACTGCATTCATGTTTTAGACTTCATCCTGAAGGTAGACTGTGCTCCTGTCTGCGTATAATTAAGCAGCTATAAACGTTGTATTATTGAGCTGAAGAATATGCACATCAAAGAAGGGAAGCGTCTTTGTTTAAAGAATAACTAAACCCGAGAATAAAAATGTAATATATTGCAGCTTACCGGTCCTTTGATGTGGCGGCTGCATTCGTTTTCTTTTGCAGGCTAAGAACATTTTCAGCAACTACAGAGAATATCACAAATGTCTTTGTCACTTCCTGTGAGCTGACCTGGATGCACAAAACAATGTTATCTTATTTGTATACACTAAAAATCTTACCCCCCTCCCCCCATGCAATGGAGATGAACAAAGGCAGACATGTTTAAAGTCCAGCCTGGGTGACAACCATGGCTTCCTCCATAGATACAGTGGATGTGTAAGCATAGCCACATCAGGGACAGGAAGGGTGTTGTATACAGGATCACCAGGTGAAAATAAAGAGGGAGAAGACTGAAAAAACGAATACAGTCACAGACATCCCAACTCTCCCGGACGCTCCGGGAGTCACCCGCTATTAGATAGCGGCCCCGGGAGAGAAACACTTGTCCCCGGAAAGGTTTAATCTGCAGATAAAACCTTTCCCTGCGATCGTTTTTTTTTTCTTTCCATCGGGAGCTACAGCCCGACCGTCAGTCAGAAAATTTTAAAAAGGCATACGAATGTATAGCCAGATTCCTATTGGCTATTGCACTTTGCAATAGCCAATAGCAAACTAGCTAATGCACCCGCCCACTGCTGCTGTCAATCAGCAGAGGGGGACCTGAATTTTTCTATCATTCTTTGCATAGCTACGACTACAACTGTCAGAATACTAAAAAAAAAAGCCTGTAGATAGCAAAGAAGCTATTGCTTCCTGTGCTATCTGCCATCATTTCAGGGGGATGCTCTCTCCCAGCCCCCCCTAACCCCCCCTCCGCGGAAGGGGGGGGGAGAGAGGGCAACTACCTGAAATGAGAGGGACACCTCCCTGAAAGTGCTTCTTTCAGGTTGGGATCCCTGCAGTCACAAGGATTTATAGGCTGCAATCTAAAACATGTTGTTCTCGGGTTTAGGAATACTCCCCTCCCACACTGAGTATTTGTCAATCTATCGTACATTAGGGCCCATTCGCACTTGTGTGACGCACTTGCACGTTAACATCTGTTTATGTAGAGCGTTGCAGCGCACCTGCTGTATATCCGATGTGTTGCTGTCCCATTTATTAGGAACAGAACCCCAGCACACTGTACAGAAGAGTCTCCATCCATCAAAAACGCCTTTATTGATGTTAATTGATCATCATATCGGAGGAATGAAGCTGCATATGATCATCAATTAATGTCAGTAAACGCATTTTTTGATGAAGGCGTGATGGTGTGCTCGTAACTTCTTCTCTACTTGTATTTGTGCAGTGCCAACCGCAAGTTACAAGAGCGCCCGCGCGGAACCACAAAGGGACATATGGGTCAGGTGTGCAGGGGGATATCAACGCAGTAAAGTAGAGCCCAATGCACCATCAGCACCACCATTAGAAATCATGGGGCCCATTTACTAGAAAGGGCCCCCCAACCCCCTTATCACAATGCGCCTTAAATGCATTTCGGCTAAGCAGATGTCTGCACTGACATTTAAGGGCAGTGTACACTATGGTGTTGTGGCAAAGCATAATATATGTGAGAGTGCAGAAGTGGTGCGCAATGCATCCTACAACGGACGTGTGTTGCAATACAAGAACATAGTGCATGCACCATTTTTTGGCCGGCGCACTGCATGTTAATGCGCTGCAACGCATATCTGCTGAAATGTCCATTTCAGAATGAAGTGGCTGCTTTGACACACCGCTGTAGGAAAATCTATGTTTACATTTTGGGGTAAAGTATGGTTAGAACCCCTTTTTCTTTTTGCTATGTCCCTGTTACTTCCTGTTATTGGGACACAACAAGAAGTAAAAGGAATTACCTCTTGTTGTGGCTCCTTTGGCGAATTTCTCTTGTATTCCTGCTCTGGTGACAACGTTCTCTGCAAGTGACAATAGCCATCATAAAAAACAGAGTAGGTGAATCTCCCTAGCAGGGTTACAGACATCGATAAAACCTGGCAAGGGTTCTAACCCCTCACCACTTGAATTAAAAGGATGTGGAGACAGAGTTATGGGAATGTTATCCAGACACTTGCTCCGTGTGGCATTCCCATAAGCAATGAATGGAAATGTTGATTCCCCTAGACAGAGGAAGAAATTGTCTAACGGACCGATCAATTATGATATCGGTTTTACGATTTCTGTGCGGCAGTAGGCTGCGGACGGCGCGTCTGTAACAAGACGCATAGGGCTGCATAAGGATACAGATACATAGCGTCTTGTGTTCTGTGCACAATGGCTCCAGTATATCATCCACCAATGGACAACAGGCACATTATTGTCATCAATGGAAAGTAGTTTAATTAAAGGAATCTGAGGTAGTGTCTGTCTCCGCGTCTCCATCGCGTGCGGCTCCCAATCAAAATGCGACATGAACAATAGAGAAGTTAATGTATCTTGTTGTAATTCGAGGTCAGGCAAAGGATTAAGGACAAATTCTCCGTAGGAAAGTGTTTTGTTTTGTAGAGCAGAGCTGGCAGCGAGCGATTAAAGAGCCGCTAAGCCTTAAAGGAGAACTATGGGGTTAAGGCTTTTCCCCATAGTTCTCCTTAGGGTAACGGGAGGACACAAACTAGCGTCCTCCCGTCACCCTAGGCTCAGTATACCGCGAGCTGTAGCTCGCGGTATACTGAGATGCCGCAGTATACCGTGAGCTGCTGCTCGCGGTATACTAACACGCCGCAGCTGAAGCGGATCCCGACAATTGTGCCGGGATCCGCCCAGCTCCGTGACTGACAGCTGGCTCTGCCTATCTAGAGGCAGAGCCAGCTGTGCCCGCCCCCTCCCCCGTCCGTTCCACCCGTCAGTGCTGGCGAATCAGAGCGGGGAGGGGTGGAATCTAGCTCCTCCCCTGTCACAGCAGAGAGCCGTGACAGGATCGAGAGGTGAGCGAACGCCGGTATGTGTTCGCTCACCTCCCGATCTACTGAGCCGACCTGTGACAGTCTCATTGTCACAGGT
>NW_017307341.1:244417-255622 GCF_000935625.1 Nanorana parkeri
TTAAAGGAGAACTATGGGGTTAAGGCTTTTCCCCATAGTTCTCCTTAGGGTAACGGGAGGACACAAACTAGCGTCCTCCCGTCACCCTAGGCTCAGTATACCGCGAGCTGTAGCTCGCGGTATACTGAGATGCCGCAGTATACCGTGAGCTGCTGCTCGCGGTATACTAACACGCCGCAGCTGAAGCGGATCCCGACAATTGTGCCGGGATCCGCCCAGCTCCGTGACTGACAGCTGGCTCTGCCTATCTAGAGGCAGAGCCAGCTGTGCCCGCCCCCTCCCCCGTCCGTTCCACCCGTCAGTGCTGGCGAATCAGAGCGGGGAGGGGTGGAATCTAGCTCCTCCCCTGTCACAGCAGAGAGCCGTGACAGGATCGAGAGGTGAGCGAACGCCGGAATGTGTTCGCTCACCTCCCGATCTACTGAGCCGACCTGTGACAGTCTCATTGTCACAGGTCTGCTAGAACTATGAGGTGAGTGAAAAGCACTCACCTCATAGTTCTCCTTTAAAGTGGAAGTTGAAGGGAACAGCTATTCACATCTGATATATACAAGAGTGACAGATCTGATTTGTCAACAATTGTTAAATTTTTTACAGCCAGCTGTCCTACTTATCTATATCAGAAAGCACGGCCACTATGTGACCACACTTTTCTGTACTGCAGTTGAAGCAATACAATGGGGTCATGGGTTGCCCACTCTTTGGGCCCATTCACACCACATCCAGATCAACTCCAGACCAGACCAGATTGATTCCGGACCCAAAATGCATCCTAATGTTTCCCTATGCTAATTCTTGCCTATGTTCACACCAATGCAGTCCGTTGTCTAGCCCGTTGATACAGGAAGTATCGGGCTATGCATCGGAGCATTTGCGCGAGTACTCGGCCAAATACTCGGCATCGGCACCGATACTAGTATGTATCGGTGCATCCCTAGTTGTCACCCATCACAATCGCTTCCAGTGAAGACTATAAGCGGCCATGTTGACACACATTGAATAAGCATTTCCTGCTGCCCTGGGGAATGGTGCGCAGACACCGCTGAAGTGCATGGATGTAGACAGGAAGTGGCTGAAAGAGGCTTCAGGATATCAGTGCCACCAATATTTAAAAGAGAATGAAAAAAAAGTGAAAACAAGTGTGTTCTATAAGAAAAAAAAAGGCAACTGTTTATGATACATTAAACTTTAACAAATTTGATGCCATCCAGTTAGGGTGTGCATCTACTTTTGAGGATGTTTTAGCAAAAACATTGGTATATTTTATATGTCCCTTCACTGTAAACTCAAACTTAGTTGCATTAACAAAGATATATTAGACACAAAAAAAGATGTCAAAGTTCCAATATGTTGATAGGCAGCTCCAGCCTTACAGCTAAGTGTACACACACACAACACACACAACACACACACACAACACACACACGGTATATATACTGTTTACCTGACAAACAATGAACATATTCTTATCAACCTCACACCCCTGCTGTGTTATATCGCTGCATAGCATATGGAGGGTGACGCCACCTTTATAGCCTGTATGACTGCATACAAAAAAAAAATATACACTGATCAGCTATAACATTATGACCTCTGAGAGGTAAAGTGAATAACATTGATTATTTGGTTCAATGGCACCTGGAAGTGGGGGGATATATTACAATGACACCTGGAAGCAGGGGCATATATGCGGCAACAAGTGAACATTTTGTCCCTGAAGTTTATGTGTTCGAAGCAGAAAAAATGAACAAGTGTGAGGATTTGAGGGACTTTGACAAGGGCCAAATCGTGATGTCTAGATGACCGGGTCAGAGCAACTCCAAAACTGCAGCTCTTGTGGGATGTTTTCTAGTCTGCAGTAGTCAGGACCTACCAAAAGTGGTCCAAGGAAGGAAAACTGGTGAACCAGTGACAGGGTTATGGGCAGCCAAGGCTTACTGATGCATGTGGAGAGCAAGGGCTGGCCGTGTAGTCCGACACAATAGAAGAGCTACTGTGGCTCAAATTGGTGTAAAAATTAATGCTGGTACCAATAGAAAGGTGTCTGAACACACAGAGCAATGCAGTTTGTTGCATGTGGGGGTGTGTAGCCACAAACCAGTCAGGGTGCCCATGCTCACCACCAAAATCGCCTAAAATGGGCACATGAGCATCAGAGCTGGACCCTGGAGCAATGGACCAGGCGGCCTGGTCTGACAAATCATGTGGATGTCTGGGTGCATGTGTCACTTACCTGGGGAAGAGATGGGACCAGGATGCACTATGGGAGGAAGGCAAGCCGGAGGAGGCAGTGTAATATATTGGGCAATGTTCTGCTGGGAACCCTTGGGTCCTGCCATTCATTGTGGATGTTACTTTGAAACATACCACCTACCTAAAAATTGTTGCTGACCAAGTACACCCATTCGTGGAAACAGTATTCCCTGATGGCAGCAGTCTCCTTCAAACAAAATAATACACCCGGCCACACTGCAAAAATGGTTCAAGTATGGTTTGAGGAACACAACAACACGTTTGAGGTTTTACCTTGGCCCCCAAATTCTCCAGATCCAATCTAGAGGGAGCATGGAGCCGGCTTCCCGGCCAATCAGGAAGTCAGTCAGCGTGTAATGACTTGCTGCCCCACTTCCTGATTGGTCAGGAAGCTGGCCAGTCAGGAAGCAGGACTAACAAACAGTAAAAAAGCTTTAAAACAAACCATCACTGACTGCATGGACTGTGAAGTAATTCATTCTCAAACACTACAACAGAGGCTCAAAAGTTGGTTTTAGTGGGTTTCTAACAGCTTAGATGCATCTGCTATGTGTTTACATAGGAAAGGAGCTAACATTGCAAAGCCTCTGTTGTGAATTTGAAGATATATTTCTCCACAGAGCCCTGACTCTGTTGGAAAAAGGGCGGTTGTGGTGAGAATCTTGTGTGCCTGTTATGAGTCCCTAGTGCTGGAGCCCTTGCCTGGAGGGTATCACCACTCCACATGCAGGTTTTGTGCCTGGAGGCCTCGCTGGCCCAATTTTGTTCTTCGCTGGAGACATCACTGGAACAGAAGAAACACTAGAATCTCCAGATCCATGTCTACAATGCTACAGAAGAAGGGGGGGCACCAGCACTACTAGCCAACAAAGCCACCAAAGGGAGCTGAATACACATTTGACAGGTGGAAGGCTTTTTATTTTCTTGGGTAAGAGATGGGTTTGTCTTAAATGGTTAATCTAACAGAGATTGAATTCACCATATTTCCTCATATATAATAGTAGAACTCAATTTCCTGTCTCTCTAATACCAGCTATTATTACAATCACCACAGTTTGTATGGCTGTATGTTCCTGTCTATTATTTTTCCACATTGCTGCTTTCCCTCTACATTATTAACAAAAATAAATAATATGTTTACCAATCACAGGGAGTTATCGGCAGTCATTTGTTGTCCATTATGTATCTACAGACACATCTGATTTCATCAGTGAAATGGCTCTGGTCTTTGTTTACAGCAAGAATTGAAATTCATTTTTTATATTATAACAGGATACAAAACTTTGCTCAAGGGGATCTCAGGAAGGTTCGGCTGTGGAGAGCTGGCAGCCATAATGGGTCCCTCGGGAGCTGGAAAGTCAACGCTAATGAATATTCTGGCGGGATACAGGTCAGTTTGAAGGAATACTGTGATTTCTATACACACTTATAGCCATCCAGGGCTGAGTGCCATCCAAGCACCTTGCAAACTGCTAGATCTCAACCTAATTATGACAACAGCTAGTTCACTTCTCTTAGAAGTAAATGCTTGTGAAGGCTTCTATAATAAAGCATATTTTGTCCTCCTATTACAGAGAAACAGGAATGAAGGGAGAAGTTATAATTAATGGACAACCGCGGGACCTGCGCACGTTCCGCAAAGTGTCCTGTTACATCATGCAGGATGACATGCTGCTGCCCCACCTCACGGTGCAGGAGGCCATGATGGTAAGTTCATGAATTGTTCTTTAAATGTACACTCTACGCTAAGCTCTAAGCACCCTAAGCCCTGCTGGTTATATTATTATATATGCTATACTGTATATGGCACCAACACTTTCTGAAGTGTTTTACAAAATAAACAAAGACAGAACAGTTGCAATGCAGTTCAAGACAAGAGGGTCAGGAAAGCCCTGTACATGAGAGCTTACAATATAAAAGAGAAGGGTAAGTAATTCAAAAGGTGCGTGAAGGGATACGTTGATGGAGAAGAAAACGTACAGTTTTATGAGTTGAGGTGGGATAGATTTCCCTGAAGAGATGAGTTCTCGGAAATTGCCTAAAGTCAGACAGGGTAGGAGATAGCCTGATAGGGTGGAGTAGGGAGTTGCAGAGGGTGGAAGAAGCTCTTAAGAAGTCCTGGAGGTGAGTATAGGAGGAGATGTCGAGGAAGCACAAGATGTATTGGAAGCAGCGGAGAGGACAGTTTGTGGGAAATATTGCGAGATGAGGTTGGTGATTCAGCTCGAGTTGTGATGTGCTTTGGAAGTTGTTACTATTTTATTGTTGGGGCAAGTGGGAGCCAGTGGAGGGATTGGCAGAGGGAGATGGCAGACACTGAACGGTTGGTAAGATGGATGAGTCTAGAAGCAGCATTCATGGGGGAATAGCCCATGCAGAGGTAGGCCAACAAGGAGGGCGTTGCAATATAAGGAGCATAAAGTAAGCAGTGCTTGAGTTTTCATCCAGGGATTGCTGTTGTGCACAGGTCCACCCCCATGCCTTTTGTTGGCAATGCTTCCTGTCTGGCCATTAAGGAAATCAATAAAACAGGGAGAGCATTGGCAGAATAAAATAATGTATTGCTGACTGTGCCTTCCTGCCTTGATAACAGCCACACTGCACAGTTGTTATCCTAGTAGAAAATGGACAGGAAGTGGGGTAAAGTCTCCACAATGGGGTCACAGGTAGAAATAAAAGCTTGCAGAAACTGTAACCCTTAAGCACTCTATCCAAATGTGAAAAAAGAACTTTCTGGAGTAAAGCTATAAGAAGGTTCTGGCAGACCTGTGTTGTAATGCAGTGAGAAGACAAGAGAGGAAGTACACTCCCAGGGACCCTTTAGGGTTTTCTCTTTTTTCTGGCGGCAGTGAATGGCATCGTGTAATTACTGAATCAAACGAGTCTACAGTGTTTAATGGTTTCACTTCTTGCCATCACCCAATAATAAATAGTACAAATTCCTGTTCTGTATCCTAGGTCTCTGCCCACCTGAAGCTCCAAGAGAAAGACGAAGGCCGAAGAGAAATGGTAGGTGGCTTGTAAATGATGATGTGGGCTCTTAGTACAGTATGAACTGACTTTCCTATTGCAGAAAAGAGACGGTTCCCAGAAACTGTTTTCTATGTGCTTTAGCATTGATCTGTGCAGATTTACCAAAGTCAACGTATATCACGTGAATGAGCCGTTAGAAGTTTAGCTCTGGCTTGTGATGCTATTTTTCTGTTAATGTCTGAGATGTGAAACGCGTGTCTCATGAATTGTACTCTCATTTCAGGTGAAGGAGATATTGACAGCTCTGGGCTTGCTGTCCTGCGCTAATACCAGGACGGGATGTCTCTCTGGGGGTCAGAGGAAACGGCTGGCAATCGCTCTGGAATTAGTCAACAATCCTCCGGTTATGTTCTTTGATGAACCCACCAGGTAAGCTGCCTGTAACTCATGATTTAGGCTTGTAAGAAATCCAGAGGAAGCTGACTGATGAGGGATTGATGGCAGCGATAATGTGCCAAGTGCATTAACCTATAGAAGCCAATTAAATTTCCGATTGCTTTGGTCAGATCAGTAAAAGATGGATTTCAACTGCTATGGGATATCGCATGTAGCTGCAAATTGTGATCACTCAACAATTGTTGTCTCGTACCAATCTGAATCTTCAGTTGTTATAATAGTTAGCCCTAATCCCTCAGGAATAGCTGTGTGCAGTTACTGCAGTTACATTGTGTCAGATACTTGCTTCCCTGCCGCACGATGTGGTTTCTCCTTCCGGCTCAAATGTCTTTTAGTGAGGTACAAGCCAGTGAGAGGAACCGCATCACGCGATGCGGGGAGTAGATATTCCACTCGCACTAAAGAATTGGGTACATGCAGGACAGTACTCCGAAGTTTTACCACATGGGCCACCGGGAAAGGTAAGTATTTATCTTCTTTTCTTACACAATGTGCTTACTTTAATTTTGACTCTGTAGTGAAATGGCCACTGTAAATCTGGGCAGCCAAATAATTTGCAGTAAAATACAGCCAGCCTACACCGTTGAGCCATCGATTTATGCAGGGCCGTCCATTTAATGAGGCATCTCTTTGGGTCATGGGGGGGGACGGCAGGCAGAATGGCACATAGTTTGCCAGAGCATCCCAGGTTGCTAAGAGCCGGGCGGAGAGATGTATAAGGGCCATACACATCTCCATACCCAGCTCTTAGCAACCTGGGATGCTCTGGCCGGCGTCTCGACCAGCTCCTGGCAACCAGTGATGTCACTGGTTGCCAGGAGCTGGTTGGGACGCCAGCTAGAGCATCCAGGTTGATAAAAGTTGGGTGGGGATATGCAGAGACTGCTGACTTACTCTCCACCAGCACCCCCAAACCCTCTGTGGCTCAGACGGCAAAAAGTCTAGGGACACCCTTGGATATAAGGTATAGCAATCAAAACGTTATTTCAAATATGACTTTAGTTGAACACGAAAGTAACAACTATAAATTTGTGGTTATTTAATATACCCAATCTTGCTTAAGAGAAGTGAATTTAGTAAAAGTTGCAACTGTCATAATAATAATGAAATTGCAAATGGCAGGTACCCCAAAATGCCTTGAGGTCATTTTTGTCATCTTGCAGAATTGCGATCCTCTGAACTCTAGGTGTACTCAACCCACAATACAGTGTGAGCACCATTCTGTAGGATGCCAGGTTTGCCCATTGCATTGTGGGATGTTGAAGGAGTGTCTGAGTGGCAGCGTTGAATCCACACTGCTCTAGCCTAGATTTTGGGGCATGTAGGATCACTTATCTCGAAATTAAAGCTTTGTGCTGACACCTTGTGATGCCCCCTTTTGCCAAGTTTGTTAAATAGATATGCTTAATATAGTTACAGTTCATGTTATATTTTGTTATCGAGTCATTGTTTTTTTCATTTGCCTCTAATGTAGAGCTGGACATATCCCAGGAGCCAGGTAGCCAATGCTCCTTCACAATTACAGCCAGAACCTAACTTTTGAGGTTTTCTATAGTTGTAGTTAATAGAGCTGGCTCCTTTAAAACATTCTGCTGGCTCCTGAATTAGACAGACCAGCTACTGAATTCCATATTAATTTTTCCACCCCATAAACTGGCATGCCTTCTTTCCTATGGCAGTGGTCTGGACAGCTCCTCCTGCTTCCAGGTGGTGTCTTTAATGAAGTCGCTGGCTCAAGGTGGACGGAATATCATCTGCACTATTCACCAGCCCAGCGCCAAGCTGTTCGAGCTCTTTGACCAGGTGAGTGCTTGTCTGAAGAGTCAACTTTGCCAGCAATCTACTCCACTGTGTCAGTACTAAGAACATTGAGATTCTAATTGTTATGTCAGGAACCTTAAATCTGATTGGTAACTCTGGGATAGAACAGACAGTTCTTTGGTTACTTGAGGCCCATTGTAGCATGATATAAACCCAGTCATAGACAATCCAGTGCCTTCTGGCTGATGAAGAGTCCCAGCATGGTCCACCAGCCAGCAAAATGAGGAAATGATACCTTGCATGAAATGTTTATCCTGGATGGTGTATTTTATTTGATTACATTAAACCTGTTGTATAAATAAAGCTTCTAAACTACTAACATTAGTCAAGCACCTTGAGGTGTGTGTCACAGTACCCCACAAGACCCGAGCCCAGGGCACTCTGTTATGTAAAACCCAACTCATGCAGACACAATCAAGTTCTGACCCACCCACACTGCTTCCCACATATCACTATTGGTCACTGAGGCCATTCATCTCATGAAAGGACCAATAGGTTGAGAAGGGGGTGGGTTGGGGCTTGACTTTCCCAGCGTTGTTATTTGCATAATACAATGTCCCTGGCTTAATGCTCCCTTAGGGCTCTTTGGAACACTTCTAAAAGTATATGCAGACATCTATAGGTGTATTAGTAGTTTAAAAGTTTTAACATTTCCCAGAGATGCCAAGTTTACTGCTACTTGGAGTGTCTGGTTGCATTTCTGCCCTACTGAGAGCTTTCATAGTCTTGTGACTGTATAGTTAGATGTCTCTGTGAAGGAATGCATCTTTGGGTACCCCAGACCTGTGGCTGCACCATACCCCCCTCTACCCCCCTCTCTCTTCTTTTCTCTTTACCCGCTGCCTCTCTTTCCTCCCCCTCTGACAGGGGGAAAGAAGTTCCCACCGAGTGGGAACAGACTGGAGCTGTATGGCTCATTATCATTGGGCCATGGTCCTCCCTAGCTTACAGACAAGATATATACTGCATATTACGAAGGTTATGGGATGTTGTAGTGCCTCAATACTGCAAATTACGTAGTGCCTTGGGAGAGACAGTGGCTTTTGTGTCCTTTTTGCACTCGATTTATATGCTCCATGTCTTTTATGTTCCTCTGTATTGTCTCTTTTACTGAAATATTAAAAAAAAATTCAAAATAAACATATTCTATAAAAAAAAGGTTTTAACATTTAAAACAGGTTTACTTTCAAGAGAACCTGCGATTTGCCCATGCAGTTCAAAATAACAGGTTCACTTTAGTGCCAGGCCAACCAGTAGCAAAATTCCTTTACTTCTTCACTGCTTTGTTCAGTCACTAGGAATAAGGACTCTCCTTATTGCCATGTGGCAGCACTGAGTGCAGGGCTGAATTTCCATTACGGGTGCCTGTAGGCATGAATGGAAATCTGTTTAGCCTGAGCCGGCGCCCTTACCTACTCTGGGACCCTCCAGCTTTCACATATTCAGAGAAGCAGCCCCGCGTCGCGTAAGGCTGCCCAAAACACCTGTCCGCATTAGACAGGCGTTTCACGGGACAGCCTTACACAGTGCTGGGGTCCCTCCCCTGCGTTTAGGGAAGCCGGCAGTTCCTTTAGGCGCTGCTAGCCTTGGAACAGGAGGGTGCATTTTGTGCAGAATGTACCCTCCTTGCTATTGCTGATTTTGTATCTTGCCACAACCCCGGAGAATTAGGCAGAGAATAGGTACTTGCATGGTGCCCCTCTATGGAGGGCGCATGTAGGTACGTTCCTCTTCCTAATGGTAAATCCATCCCTGACTGGGTGTCTGACTAGGCAATAACCAAGCACTGTCTCATGGGAGGAAAGAAAACTAGTCACCTATACTAGGAAGTATGATTTATGTCAGTTCAGTCCTGGCAGCAGACAGGAGCAGCAAGGAACTGAGCATGTGCTGCTGGTGGGGCCATAAAGTCCAATGAGAGCACACAACGAAAGTTCCAAGAGCCCAAAAGCTTGAAATATTGATATTTGTTCACAAAAAGACAACATAGAACAGCCAACGTGTTTCAGGGTAACATGGATCTCCCCCTTCTTCAGGATTTAAACACACTGGATAGAAATGTGGACTCAAGCGTGGCACAATCACCGGAAATGAATAAAAATTAGATACAACCACACTCAGTAATAACCAGATGTTGTTCTAGAATTGCAAGTGTGCCACTGTCCTTCAAACTGCACTGAGTGCCAAGATGAGGGAAAATCTTGTTGCCCGTTCAACCTGCTGGAACCCACTTCACTCAGTATTTAAATACTGGTTCTGGGTGGACCGTCCCTTTCATTTCCCCTAAGACCTGTCAGCGTGGTGCACTGGCACTTTAGTATTATTTATGCACTCCATGCACGATTTGCACGATTGGCTTTTTTTTAAAGCTTTTTGACCCACAGATGCTGAAGGTGCAGGTTTCTTCGGGGCCTATTCCTGATGCTGGGAGGAGATTCTGTGCCTCGAACGGGGTTCTCTGTCTCCTCCCACCCAGGAGGGGGGTTTCTCTTCGGGAGATCCCCCCTGCCAAGTACTGTGAGGGACCTGTTTCGGCAGGTCCCCGAAGGAAATGGTCCACCGGCCTTCGGGTTGGTGGGCCAACAGTCTCAACCCCTGTCAGGAGCCTTGCGCCCTGGGTGGTCGGGAAGTAGGTCCCTTCTTCGGAAGGACCTTGCACCCTTGTGCACGTTTTTGTGTGCTGTGATTTCACGGTTGCACTTTTTTTGTTCACAGTTTATAGCTTCTTGTGCTATCCCCCTGGTTTACTGCAGGAACATCACGGTTATAGCTGGGTTCACCTGGACATCGTCCAGCTCCCATGCTCCTGCTTAGCTTGCCTTGTTGATGATCTGGCTTTGCCTGACATATATGGATTGGTCTGATTGATTTGTATGACAGGTCTCCCTGCAGTGGCTTATTATATTATACTGCTGGGAATTGCATAGAACCCTGACATCGCTTTCATGTCTATGGACCTCCAAACTCAGGTCAATTGATGAAAGTCGCATTTTCCTACAACACTTAGATATGCATGGTCTTGACTGATTCACATGACAGTTCTATCCTTGCAGCAATTTCCTGCGGTATTTATGTGTTCTGCCCCTGGAAAGATGGCGGGTAAAGCCCTTGCACCTTAACTGTAAAGTAAATTTGCTGCTTTCCCGGTCATCTAAATGGTTAAATTAAGCCCGAGTTTTATAGTATTGATTTCCTGGAAGTACAGCCGTTACCCTGTTCTCATCCCCGCTCTCTGTTTTCATCCACAGCTTTATGTATTAAGCCAGGGACAATGCATCTACCGTGGGAAAGTGTCAAATCTCGTCCCCTACCTGCGAGTCCTGGGATTAAACTGCCCAACCTATCACAACCCGGCTGATTTCGGTAAGTAGAGCCAAACCGAGATCTTTCGCAGATTGCAAAACAACCGCTGACGTTTTTTTTTTTACAACTGCAGTTCGGTGATGAAGAACTCTTATTGCAGTTAGTGAATCAATCACCCTGGCTGTAAATAACATTTAATTGAACGTTTTTTTTAATGGTTGATCGATATGAGGTTGATTACTCAGGCATGTTTCTCAAACAAAACTGCAAATGTGTGAATATCCATTTATTCCATGTATTCTATTCCTTCTTAAAGCTGAAGTTTAATCTGCTTATATTTTACCTTCCCTGGTCCCCCCCCCCTCCCCCCCTATACACATACAAATGTAATTTTTAAAT
>NW_017307341.1:257096-268954 GCF_000935625.1 Nanorana parkeri
CCTGTCAGCGTGGTGCACTGGCACTTTAGTATTATTTATGCACTCCATGCACGATTTGCACGATTGGCTTTTTTTTAAAGCTTTTTGACCCACAGATGCTGAAGGTGCAGGTTTCTTCGGGGCCTATTCCTGATGCTGGGAGGAGATTCTGTGCCTCGAACGGGGTTCTCTGTCTCCTCCCACCCAGGAGGGGGGTTTCTCTTCGGGAGATCCCCCCTGCCAAGTACTGTGAGGGACCTGTTTCGGCAGGTCCCCGAAGGAAATGGTCCACCGGCCTTCGGGTTGGTGGGCCAACAGTCTCAACCCCTGTCAGGAGCCTTGCGCCCTGGGTGGTCGGGAAGTAGGTCCCTTCTTCGGAAGGACCTTGCACCCTTGTGCACGTTTTTGTGTGCTGTGATTTCACGGTTGCACTTTTTTTGTTCACAGTTTATAGCTTCTTGTGCTATCCCCCTGGTTTACTGCAGGAACATCACGGTTATAGCTGGGTTCACCTGGACATCGTCCAGCTCCCATGCTCCTGCTTAGCTTGCCTTGTTGATGATCTGGCTTTGCCTGACATATATGGATTGGTCTGATTGATTTGTATGACAGGTCTCCCTGCAGTGGCTTATTATATTATACTGCTGGGAATTGCATAGAACCCTGACATCGCTTTCATGTCTATGGACCTCCAAACTCAGGTCAATTGATGAAAGTCGCATTTTCCTACAACACTTAGATATGCATGGTCTTGACTGATTCACATGACAGTTCTATCCTTGCAGCAATTTCCTGCGGTATTTATGTGTTCTGCCCCTGGAAAGATGGCGGGTAAAGCCCTTGCACCTTAACTGTAAAGTAAATTTGCTGCTTTCCCGGTCATCTAAATGGTTAAATTAAGCCCGAGTTTTATAGTATTGATTTCCTGGAAGTACAGCCGTTACCCTGTTCTCATCCCCGCTCTCTGTTTTCATCCACAGCTTTATGTATTAAGCCAGGGACAATGCATCTACCGTGGGAAAGTGTCAAATCTCGTCCCCTACCTGCGAGTCCTGGGATTAAACTGCCCAACCTATCACAACCCGGCTGATTTCGGTAAGTAGAGCCAAACCGAGATCTTTCGCAGATTGCAAAACAACCGCTGACGTTTTTTTTTTTACAACTGCAGTTCGGTGATGAAGAACTCTTATTGCAGTTAGTGAATCAATCACCCTGGCTGTAAATAACATTTAATTGAACGTTTTTTTTAATGGTTGATCGATATGAGGTTGATTACTCAGGCATGTTTCTCAAACAAAACTGCAAATGTGTGAATATCCATTTATTCCATGTATTCTATTCCTTCTTAAAGCTGAAGTTTAATCTGCTTATATTTTACCTTCCCTGGTCCCCCCCCCCTCCCCCCCTATAAACATGCAAATGTAATTTTTAAATTAAAACCTTTAATTTTTATTACACACTTTATTTTAGAACCAGTGACATCATCACTGGGTCTCTGTGCTTCTCTTTCAGACCATGGTTGGTGGGAGGAGCCGACAGGGTGCTCCTGGCTTCCTGGAAAAAAAAACAGCAGCCTAGTACCCCTTTCAAGAGTCCTTAGCCCTGATGCAAGCAGTGGGTTGGATCATGGGAGGAGTTATGCAAATATCAAAATGCCTTGATGGGTGGATATCATGGATGGATAGCGTGTACAACTGTGCAGGGCTGAAGAGGACTTGTGTAAAGGACTATTATTTACCTGATCCCCGCTCTGGCTGGCTCCTGTACCTGCAGCTTCTTCCGTCTAGCCAGGGCCGGATTTCCATATTGGGTGCCTATACGCACAATTGAAAATCTGTTTAGCCTAAGCCGGCACCCTTACCTGCTGTGGGATGCACCTTGCCATCACATAAGGCTGCCCCAAACCACTGTTCCCATCAGTCAGGCATTTTACAGCCTTATGCAGAGCCGGGGTCCTTTCCCCTTGCTTGTGGAAGCTGGTGATGCCTGTAGGTCTTGGAACAGGAGGTGCATTTTGTGCAGAATACACACTCCTTGCTATTGCCAGTGTTGTATCTTGACACAACACCCAGAATTAGGCAGAGTAGGTACCTGCATGGCGCCCCTCTATGGAAGGCGCTTGTAGGCACGTGTCTACTCTGCCTATTGGTAAATCCGGCCCTGCGTCTAACAGGCCCTCAGAGGCTCACCAATGTCATCAATTACAATGCAAGTTCCTTAGTCCTACAATATATGTGTGGACGACGAGGGACAGTACATGAGCTGCAGTGTCAGTGGGAGGCGAGCGCCGACAGTCGGGGGGTAGCGGGCATCAGGTAAGTCCTTTACATAGGTATCCCAGGCCTAATAGAGCAGTTATCCCTTGTAGTGCGGGGGTTGCCCCACTGCAAGGGGAATTCCCCACAGATATAGGGTTTAACTCAATGAATAAGGTGAACCTGCATTCACATCAGTTGTCCAGTTATGTGCAAGCAAAAGTCTGGATTTTTGGGGTATGTGAGGACAACATCGCTTCACCTTATTCACTAAGCTAAGTGCACATTCATTATGTAAAGCAAACATCCTCCACTCCTTTATTAAATAAACCACATAATATCATATCTGCAGCTGAAGCAGTGTCATATTACATGCACTGCCGATGATAGAAGATGCATCAGGCTAATAGCCAACTGTGCCCGCCCCCTCCCCCGTCCGTTTTGCCAGTCAGCCCTGGAGGATCAGACAGGGGGGGGGGATCCCTGCAGGGAGCCGTGAGTGACACGGCTCTCTGCAGGGATAGATCGAGAAGTGAGCGAGCGGCGGTATGTGTTCGCTCACTTCCCGATCTACTGAGCCGACCTGTGACAGTTTCATTGTCACAGGTCGGGTCATATTATGAGGCTGAGTGAAAATAACTTGCCTCATAATTCTCCTTTTAAGGAAACAAATGCGGAGATCTCGTTGACTGTGAACAGCGCAGACATCCTACCCCACTACTCTTACAGCTGCATATTGGGAACCCACATCTGCTAGTTATGTGACCTCTGCCAAACAGCTGATCCAAATCTTTAGCAGGGATCTTGTGATCATGTGCCAAGGCATTCAGTCATGTGATTGGCCGTTATGAGATCCTCAATTGGCAGTTTGTACAGAGAAGGAATGTCAGGGTTCTGTTATCTTCTGTGACACCCAGGGAGCAGGGCGGTCAGGGTAGAAGGGGGAACGTCGTATACACAAATCGGTCTGCTTCAAAAATCACCACAAATCAATATTGCCAGTTACATCAGTGTTGGCCTTGAAACAAGGACGCCTCCTGTACAATCAATTACTTGTTCTCTTGTTAAGTTTCCTTTGAAATAATGGAGCCGTGATGATGTTATCCCGAGAAGGAGATTTGAGCCATTAGATCAAATGTAGAATATCATTGTCCTCTAGTGCCATCTTGTGGCTCAATTTCAGAATACCTACCAAAAGTTACAATTAGTAGTTACAATGTATTGTACACAATGGAGTAACCCATTACTAACCAGTGCAATGTCAAATGCATCCATTCAGAACAGCCAGAATGATAATGCATATATTTTTAATTGTGCAACTTTTTTTCACTTTCAGGCTCTATAGGCATGTACGTGTTTTAGCTTTTATGTCAGTGTGCACCTCTCAGTTCTAATAAAGAAGTAATATAATAATAGTTATTTGTTTACATATCGAATATAAATATAGCTTTTAAGTGTTGCAGTTTCCAAGATGGTATTAGCAAGTCAGTGGTGGATTTTCCTTGTTGCTGTTTAGAGCCCAACTCAAGCCACACCAAACAAATAAATAAATTAATAATAAGAATAATAATATTTGTGCTGTTAAGGTTCAGTGTTAATGAATTATGTTGCACTCTTGCTGATTATAGTAATGGAAGTGGCCTCAGGAGAGTATGGAGACCAGAACCCCAGGCTGGTCCGAGCTGTGCAGGAAATGGGCACTACGGAGCTGAAGATGGACAATTGTGGGGAGAATGAACCCAACCCATTCATGTGGCACACACCGGCTGATGAGGTATTTATGTAAAACATTTAATTACTTTACAAATGTTATTCATGAATTAATTTCAATTTAATTTCAATTCATGATCAACATGTAATATAGAGGAGCACACAATGTCAACTTGTGAACAACACAAAAGGAGAAAAGCACCCTGCATCCTGTGACTCAGCCCACAATATGATTCATATGAATAACAAATATTCTATAAGATTCAACCCGTAACACGTGAGCCTAAAAATCAAAGATTATATAAGAGTTGCAAAAATTACATAGAAAAACAAATCCATGCAAGGGTTTTTCACCTCTATATATACACATGGCATGTATGTCACCTCTATTATACACAATGTATACACATGGCATGTAAGTCACATGAAGTGAGCAATCTAGGACAACATCGCTGAGCTGGAAAGTGAGCTGAATTGGATAATTTTTCCAAATCAGCTATTTTGTCCTAGATTGTTCACTTGTCCTCCCTTCTCCAAACTCTTCACCCTTTAGTGAATAGCCCTGTTAGTCTTTGAATCCTAAAAAGGTATCGTCAGTGTCATCATCGGAATTCTGATCAGGAGATGAAGAAGGCACGGGAGATGATGGAGTAGATATAGAATAACTAGTAATAGGGGTCCTGGGTGTAGTTTTCGAGAAAAATCCCGTTAGTGTGGTCCGTTTTGTCATTTTCTTTTTTGCTTCATAAATTTCACGATAGCAACGTATTTGCCGTTCCACTTTTGTGAACCGTTCAACAATCGGATCCATAGCTTCCAGTTCTAACATAGCTGCATTCACTTCTGAGAACACACCCGCTAATCCCTTTGCAGTGAAGTTCTTTGGTAATTCTTTCCTCTTCTTCTTCCTCCTCTTCTAAGTGTTGCTGTGCTTCCAACTCTATTAAATCTTCCGTACTTAGCTCTCCCTCAGTATATTCCACTAATTCTTTAATATCTTGCAGTTCAACCTCAAAATTAAAGGAGAACTATGAGATGAGTGATTTCCACTCACCTCATAGTTCTAAGCCGACCTGTGACAATGAGACTGTCACATGTCGGCTCAGTAGATCGGGAGGTGAGGGAACACATACCGGGTTCCCTCACCTCTCGATCCTGTCATGGCTCTCTGCCGTGACAGGGGGAGGGGCTGGATTCCCCGCTCCGATCTGCCAGCGCTGACTGGCGGAACGGACGGGGGAGGGGGCTGGTACAGCTGGCTCTGCCTCTAGATAGCCAGAGCCAGCTGTCACTCACGCAGCTGGGCGGACCCCGTCATCTACGTCGGGATCCGCTCCAGGTGCGGCTCGCGGTATACTGAGCTCGCGGTATACTGAGCTTAGGGTGACGAGAGGACACTAGTTTGTGTCCCTCCCGTTACCCTAAGGAGAACTATGGGGAAAAACACTGACCCCATAGTTCTCCCTTAAAAGCCTTGAAGCCAGGCATTGTTTTAGCTTCTGTGTGTGTGTAGGACCTTTCAGGCATTTTCTTCCAAAAAAGTCCGGTTTCATCCACATTGAAGATTTGTTCTGGACAGTAGCCGCCTTTCTCTATGATTTTATCAAATTGGTCAAGAAATGTTTCTGCTGCTTCTACATCTGCACTTGCCGCCTCACCACTGACACTCCGATTATGCAGGTTAAATCTGCGACAAAACCTCTGAAACCATCCATGACTTGCTGTGAAAGTTTCAGTCGACTCTTCACCTTCACGCGCCTTCAAAGTCTTGAAGATACTGAGTGCCTTGGCTTGAATTATTGAAAGACTCTTTGGCATTCTTTTTTGTATTTGGTCATTAAACCAGATCGCCAATAATTTTTACATGTCATGGATGAGGCCTTTCCGCTGCCTAGTTATTATGGCTTTAAAACCTGTTGATGTTTTCACTGCCTCCTTCACTCTGTCTTTGTCCTTCAGGATGGTTGAAATGGTTGAATGTGCCAGATTCACGTCCCGTGCTATTCCATTAACTTTTTTACCAGTTTCATAGTCATTTATGATCTTCACTTTCATGTCAAGATCAATGGCCTTCCTTTGTTTTTTGCTGCTTTTTCCTGGTGAACTCTTCCGTTTTGATGACATCTTGTACTAAGGGTTACAAAATAAACAATACAGTATGGAATAAGGTACCCAGATCTCCCAACACTACTCTTCAAGAAAAAGAAGTATTGTACAGTACTGTACATTGTCACACTACAGGTACCACCTGGGCTGCACATCAAAGAAACAGCAAGGTGGCTGGAATGGCTGGCACACCATGCATATACAGTACTGTAGTGTTGCAAATATACAGTACTGTACTATCCATACAGTACTGTACTGTAGACAGTATGCTGCATAATACTCACCCAGAAATCTGTAGATTTTCTGCATAGAATCAATGTCGCAGTGTAGCAGTAGAAGTCACCATAGGCCGCACTGTACAGTACTGTAGAAGAAGCCGTAATGCCGCTCATGCTCCTACGTCTGAACTGCGCGCCGCGCGGTCGCAAGTCCGAATTCCGTCGTAAGTCTGAAAACACACCCCCAGTCGTAAGTCCGAGCAGTCGGTAAACAGGTAGGTCGTTAAACGAGGAATGTCTGTATACACATGGCATGTATGTCACCTTTATTATATACAATATATACACATGGCATGTATGTCACCTCTATTCTACATGATATATACACATGGCATGTATGTCACCTCTATTATACACAATATATACACATGGCATGTATGTCACCTCTATTATACACAATATATACACATGGCATGTATGGCCACTTAGCAAAATACTATATGATGGTATGTATAGATTGCGATGGTGTTGCACATACATGAGTGATCATTGGGTAGTAGACATGTATCATTCTGAATCGAAAATCGTACGAATTCTCGGAAATTTGTACATTTGTGCATTCGAATTTCCGAATGGCAGAAATAACAAAACTTTTGGATTCATCCGAATGTACCACTTTCCGAAAATTCGTTACAAATTTCAATTGGGATTTTCGTTTCTGCGGACTGTAAAAAAAATTTAATTGTCTTGCCTTTTCTTTGTCACTTTGCTGCAATGAATATTTGTTCACAATTAACGAATATTCGTCCGAATACGAATTCCGAACCAAATTGACTTCCGGACCCGAATCCCAAAAAACTATATAACGGAAAATCTGAAGCGAAGCTAAACGGATTTTTGCCAGCTTACATGTCTATTTGGTGGTGAAGAACCTGCAAGAATGATTACACTAGAGCTATGTTGCACAGTTTTGATCACCAAATGATCATCTTTGATTTGTGATTGACATAAGTCATATTGACTTATGCCTGAAAAATGGAATGCAAGTGGATATCTGGTTTCCATAGACTATGATGGAATAAAAACAGCTTATTATAGTAATAACTGCAGAAACAAACAAAACAGTATATGATAAGACAAAAAAGTTAATTTTTCTGTGCATGTGAAAATACTGTGTCTTACACCCTATTTGGTTACCTGACAATATGTATGTGTGATTTGCAGGACTCCTTACCCTCAGAAGGATGTCACAGCTTCTCCGCCAGCTGTCTCACTCAGTTCTGTATCTTATTTAAGAGAACCTGTCTTAGCATCATGAGGGACTCGGTAAGTTACTAGTTCCTATATGCATTCTATATATATATAGATAGAAAACAATATATGTATAAAGAAAAAAAACATATATAAATAGATAGATAGATAGATAGATAGATAGATAGATATTATAATTAGCAAAATGTAACAAAGGAGTTTAATAAAGGGTGCAGAGGCCCTTCTTCTATTCTCAGTGCAATAACCTAAAGAACTCCAGGGAAAAAATAATATTAACCCTTGCAGTGGGGCTACCACCACACTGCAAGGGTTAACTGCTTGTTTTCATCTAAGGACTAAAATAAAAAAGTTATACTCGCCCGAAACGAGTCCCAGTTGGCTGGGAAGCCGGCTCCATGTTACCTTGCGGCACTGCCGGTCAGAGGAAGTCTCCCTCTGACCGCAAGTTCCGGTATCCGTAAGGTATCGGAGCATTTGGGCGACTACTCCTACACGCCCAAATGCTGGGTATTGGCACAGATACCGATACTAATATTGGTATCGGTGCATCCCTACACCACACTAAGGCAGGATTTTGTAACCACAGAAGCCATTTTTTAGCTGCAAAGCCAGATAACAACAATGTGACCCAATAATATAAACAATGGGTATAAACAATACATAACTGGAATTATGATCAAAGTCTTTGAAGGTCATCTTCAAGTCCACCCAACTAGTATCTGCACACTAGGGCCCTACGCGCATGACACCACCTCAGGGACATTACCATCACAACTGCAGATGCCAACGAATAATAACTCAACCACAGGGATGCCATACCTGAAATGGTTCCCCAAGGTTAATTGACCTTTAATTGTGGAGGCTGTCCTTTGAAAGACCCCAATACTTAGCTGCAGTGACAATGGAGATCAAAATAAAACAATATATTGTAGGTGCAATAGATAGCGCATGAAGAGGAATCTAAACATGGCTGGGGGAGGGGGAGGTGCTCCACCAAGGTTGCTAACTCTGACAGAAGCTGGAACCTTCGCTCTCCATTGGACCCTCCTGCAGGTCCTCTTCATCCCATTAACTTCAGGTCCCTTACCTCTAGAAAACTTTCCCTTACCATTTACCTCTCCAAACCCAGTCATGTAGTCCACCCAAAGACGCCTCTGTTTATTGCTCCAGGCCTGACTTGTGTGTTTTCTGACACTATGAAAGCTTAGTAAATGGGACACTGCTGACTATGGTACAATTAGGTAGTTTTTTTAGTCTTTAAACCAAAAATAAAATGTGGCACCTGTGCAGTGAGAACATCGTAGCTCTGCCAATGGCTAGCTTTTAGTGACCTAGATTTGTATGGCTGATCCTAATAACTCATGACTTTCTCTGCATTTTGTAGGTGCTGACCCACCTCCGTATAACATCACACATAGGAATCGGGCTGCTCATAGGATTACTCTACCTTGGAATTGGAAATGAGGCGAAAAAAGTTCTGAGCAACTCGGGTTTTCTCTTCTTTTCCATGCTCTTCCTGATGTTTGCCGCCCTCATGCCAACAGTCCTCACCTGTGAGTACCACTAGTGCTTTTTCCTGTGGATCAATATTCATTTACTTTGATCATCATGTGGGAACTGATGAGCACACAGTCCCAGTAATCTGGAGGGGGAAAATGCAGTGAGAAGGCCATCCCAAAGAGTAGGTGAGACTGGGATGGATGGGCATGAGTGGGAGACACACTTAAAGTGTATGTTAAGGCAAAACAGTTTTTTAGGTTTTGGATAGAGTAAGGAAGGGTTTGAGCAATCCCCTTCCTCCTTGCACCTCAAAGCCCTCTCCTCTTTTGTGAGTGTCTAAATACTGGTTGTACTGGCCCAGCTCCCATCACCTCCCTGCTTATCCTGTTATGTACTAGCAGGGGTAGGAGTGAAGGGGCACACTATAGAGTGCCACTTGAGTGTCACATTCAGGATGGGGCTCCCAGTAGAGGTCTCAGGGCTTCCAGATGTCTACACAAGGGAGGCTTTAATAGGTAAATGCATTAAATGCACATACAATGCACATACAATCTAATGGGAAGCTTGTTGCTGAAATGAATTGCCTGAGGACAGGGTCTCTTTAAGTAAATCATTTTCATTCAAAAAGACTTTGCAACACACTGTGTGGAAATTGCTGCTCTAATGACACGTATCTCAGCTTGACAAAGAGGCAAGGACCTCGAAACGCGTAGCGCTATCTGAACGCACTGAGCACCATCTCTGATCACCATCTTCACTGACGCTCAGGGAGTTCAGCCGATTCCACTACACCGCGGCCCCTTTGTCCCCAATTGCAGCCTCCCGTGCAGTCCGACTTGCTGACACCCATCCAGCGGACACTTCACACTGCTGTTGCGGCCAGGCCTGGCAAGCTCAGTCCGCACAGCCCCAGCATCTGACTATTCTTGCCAGCCAAAGACCATCCAGGCACGCACCCATCCACCCCACTGCCACTTCACCCTGTACCCTGGCTAACTCACGTTCTACACAGGGATTACAGAGGACCTTCTCCTGAGACACAGGGACACCTCAAACGTGAGTTTATCCATACAGTAGTAGCGCTCTAAAAATTATTTGTGCATTGTCTCTAATTACACATGGCATGTTTGTATGTCTCCTATTGAGCCCAATGTCTTTAATATGTAAACGCGCACGCTGGTCATACATGTAATGATACCAATTGCACCATTTTTAACCACTTGCTGCCTGAAGCAATTTCTTACTTTTGCACGCACATGATAAAACCTGAATTTGTGGCTAGAAACCCCCAAACAATTATATATTTTCTGAAAGCAGAGGCCCTGTAGCATACAAAGATGCTAATTGCAATTTTTTATGTTGCACAGTATTTGCACAAATGTTTATCAAACCAGTATTTTTAGGATAAAATACACTAAAATGAAATGTAGTGCACAGAAACAGAATATAATGTCCAATTTTTTGGAAAAATATAAAAGATGGGGTCACGCCGGGTAAATAGATACCAAACATGTCAAGCCTTAAAATTGCGTGCGTCCATGAAACCGCAAACAAATACAATAACCGAAATTTCCCATAGGCGACGCTTTACACGCTTTTACGGCTCATCAGCTAGATCCCTTGTATTTAAAAGCAATCGCTTGCTGTTTAAAACGGTACCAAGAACAAGGCGGCAGCAGCAGCCATGTTCTTGGTATAACCACTTCCAGCGGAGGACGTACATTTACGTGAACCCGCTGGCAGTGGTTAAATCAATTGCGCTGAATAGGAACTTTAATCGATTAAAAATGGAATGATCGGTCCTGAAAGGAAAAACAATCAAATTTCACAATCAAAGTTTAAAAAAAAAAAATATTGTTATGTGTATGAGCAATTAAACATCCAACAACCAAAGACTTAGGTCCTGTTATTATCATGATCATGCTGACAACAGTCCCTCTCTTTCTTCCTTTTGTTTCTAATAGTTCCACTTGAAATGGGTGTGTTTCTCAGAGAGCATCTCAACTATTGGTATAGCCTAAAGGCATACTACTTAGCCAAAACAATGGCCGACGTCCCCTTCCAGGTAAGGAAACACCCCTCAGTCCTCATAAGTAATAGTGTGCAAAAGCAAATGTGTGAATGGAGTTCTTGTAGCTAAATGTAGCCGATCATATTCTCTGTTCTAGGGGTCTAGTGCAGCATGGAGATGCAAAGGATGGATCTGGTTGGCTTTTGTGGGCAACAAGCAAAGTTCTTTTTTTACCTTCAATCACCAAATCCAGTGGTGTTGGACTGGATCCAGTAGCGTTGTGTTTAGATAAAGTGATGCTAAACTCAGGAGTTAAATCCTAAAATTGCAATCAAGTACCTTATCTATTTACAATACTGAACCTTATTTGTAGGGATGCACAGATACTTTTCGAGTACCAGTGCAGATACTTGGCATTTTCATGAGAACTACCAGGGTTGCAGCGGTTGCAGCTGGGACCTGGCTCTGGCCCTCCACCACTGTCCTGAAGTCTGTATTGTTTTAGAAAAACTGTCACATGACAATAAACAAAAATGTATCAGTACTCGTACTTGTAAGTACTCGGCAAGTACCAGTACTCGTACTCGCAAAACTGGTATCGGTGCATCCCTTTATTTATATTTATAAAAACAAAATCGTACATTAAAACCGAGATGTACAAATCCCAGGAGCTCCGTGTGCTCCTTACAAATGACAGCTGACTCCTAATTTTTGAATTTTTCTCTAGTGTAGTCTTGGAGCTCAAAAGTATCGGTACATGTACTCGTACTTGTACCGAGTACTGTACTTGGTATCTGTGCAACCCTA
>NW_017307341.1:270720-276565 GCF_000935625.1 Nanorana parkeri
GGGTAGTAGTTATAAATTATAATTAGCAAAATGTAACAAAGGAGTTTAATAAAGGGTGCAGAGGCCCTTCTTCTATTCTCAGTGCAATAACCTAAAGAACTCCAGGGAAAAAATAATATTAACCCTTGCAGTGGGGCTACCACCACACTGCAAGGGTTAACTGCTTGTTTTCATCTAAGGACTAAAATAAAAAAGTTATACTCGCCCGAAACGAGTCCCAGTTGGCTGGGAAGCCGGCTCCATGTTACCTTGCGGCACTGCCGGTCAGAGGAAGTCTCCCTCTGACCGCAAGTTCCGGTATCCGTAAGGTATCGGAGCATTTGGGCGACTACTCCTACACGCCCAAATGCTGGGTATTGGCACAGATACCGATACTAATATTGGTATCGGTGCATCCCTACACCACACTAAGGCAGGATTTTGTAACCACAGAAGCCATTTTTTAGCTGCAAAGCCAGATAACAACAATGTGACCCAATAATATAAACAATGGGTATAAACAATACATAACTGGAATTATGATCAAAGTCTTTGAAGGTCATCTTCAAGTCCACCCAACTAGTATCTGCACACTAGGGCCCTACGCGCATGACACCACCTCAGGGACATTACCATCACAACTGCAGATGCCAACGAATAATAACTCAACCACAGGGATGCCATACCTGAAATGGTTCCCCAAGGTTAATTGACCTTTAATTGTGGAGGCTGTCCTTTGAAAGACCCCAATACTTAGCTGCAGTGACAATGGAGATCAAAATAAAACAATATATTGTAGGTGCAATAGATAGCGCATGAAGAGGAATCTAAACATGGCTGGGGGAGGGGGAGGTGCTCCACCAAGGTTGCTAACTCTGACAGAAGCTGGAACCTTCGCTCTCCATTGGACCCTCCTGCAGGTCCTCTTCATCCCATTAACTTCAGGTCCCTTACCTCTAGAAAACTTTCCCTTACCATTTACCTCTCCAAACCCAGTCATGTAGTCCACCCAAAGACGCCTCTGTTTATTGCTCCAGGCCTGACTTGTGTGTTTTCTGACACTATGAAAGCTTAGTAAATGGGACACTGCTGACTATGGTACAATTAGGTAGTTTTTTTAGTCTTTAAACCAAAAATAAAATGTGGCACCTGTGCAGTGAGAACATCGTAGCTCTGCCAATGGCTAGCTTTTAGTGACCTAGATTTGTATGGCTGATCCTAATAACTCATGACTTTCTCTGCATTTTGTAGGTGCTGACCCACCTCCGTATAACATCACACATAGGAATCGGGCTGCTCATAGGATTACTCTACCTTGGAATTGGAAATGAGGCGAAAAAAGTTCTGAGCAACTCGGGTTTTCTCTTCTTTTCCATGCTCTTCCTGATGTTTGCCGCCCTCATGCCAACAGTCCTCACCTGTGAGTACCACTAGTGCTTTTTCCTGTGGATCAATATTCATTTACTTTGATCATCATGTGGGAACTGATGAGCACACAGTCCCAGTAATCTGGAGGGGGAAAATGCAGTGAGAAGGCCATCCCAAAGAGTAGGTGAGACTGGGATGGATGGGCATGAGTGGGAGACACACTTAAAGTGTATGTTAAGGCAAAACAGTTTTTTAGGTTTTGGATAGAGTAAGGAAGGGTTTGAGCAATCCCCTTCCTCCTTGCACCTCAAAGCCCTCTCCTCTTTTGTGAGTGTCTAAATACTGGTTGTACTGGCCCAGCTCCCATCACCTCCCTGCTTATCCTGTTATGTATTAGCAGGGGTAGGAGTGAAGGGGCACACTATAGAGTGCCACTTGAGTGTCACATTCAGGATGGGGCTCCCAGTAGAGGTCTCAGGGCTTCCAGATGTCTACACAAGGGAGGCTTTAATAGGTAAATGCATTAAATGCACATACAATGCACATACAATCTAATGGGAAGCTTGTTGCTGAAATGAATTGCCTGAGGACAGGGGCTCTTTAAGTAAATCATTTTCATTCAAAAAGACTTTGCAACACACTGTGTGGAAATTGCTGCTCTAATGACACGTATCTCAGCTTGACAAAGAGGCAAGGACCTCGAAACGCGTAGCGCTATCTGAACGCACTGAGCACCATCTCTGATCACCATCTTCACTGACGCTCAGGGAGTTCAGCCGATTCCACTACACCGCGGCCCCTTTGTCCCCAATTGCAGCCTCCCGTGCAGTCCGACTTGCTGACACCCATCCAGCGGACACTTCACACTGCTGTTGCGGCCAGGCCTGGCAAGCTCAGTCCGCACAGCCCCAGCATCTGACTATTCTTGCCAGCCAAAGACCATCCAGGCACGCACCCATCCACCCCACTGCCACTTCACCCTGTACCCTGGCTAACTCACGTTCTACACAGGGATTACAGAGGACCTTCTCCTGAGACACAGGGACACCTCAAACGTGAGTTTATCCATACAGTAGTAGCGCTCTAAAAATTATTTGTGCATTGTCTCTAATTACACATGGCATGTTTGTATGTCTCCTATTGAGCCCAATGTCTTTAATATGTAAACGCGCACGCTGGTCATACATGTAATGATACCAATTGCACCATTTTTAACCACTTGCTGCCTGAAGCAATTTCTTACTTTTGCACGCACATGATAAAACCTGAATTTGTGGCTAGAAACCCCCAAACAATTATATATTTTCTGAAAGCAGAGGCCCTGTAGCATACAAAGATGCTAATTGCAATTTTTTATGTTGCACAGTATTTGCACAAATGTTTATCAAACCAGTATTTTTAGGATAAAATACACTAAAATGAAATGTAGTGCACAGAAACAGAATATAATGTCCAATTTTTTGGAAAAATATAAAAGATGGGGTCACGCCGGGTAAATAGATACCAAACATGTCAAGCCTTAAAATTGCGTGCGTCCATGAAACCGCAAACAAATACAATAACCGAAATTTCCCATAGGCGACGCTTTACACGCTTTTACGGCTCATCAGCTAGATCCCTTGTATTTAAAAGCAATCGCTTGCTGTTTAAAACGGTACCAAGAACAAGGCGGCAGCAGCAGCCATGTTCTTGGTATAACCACTTCCAGCGGAGGACGTACATTTACGTGAACCCGCTGGCAGTGGTTAAATCAATTGCGCTGAATAGGAACTTTAATCGATTAAAAATGGAATGATCGGTCCTGAAAGGAAAAACAATCAAATTTCACAATCAAAGTTTAAAAAAAAAAAATATTGTTATGTGTATGAGCAATTAAACATCCAACAACCAAAGACTTAGGTCCTGTTATTATCATGATCATGCTGACAACAGTCCCTCTCTTTCTTCCTTTTGTTTCTAATAGTTCCACTTGAAATGGGTGTGTTTCTCAGAGAGCATCTCAACTATTGGTATAGCCTAAAGGCATACTACTTAGCCAAAACAATGGCCGACGTCCCCTTCCAGGTAAGGAAACACCCCTCAGTCCTCATAAGTAATAGTGTGCAAAAGCAAATGTGTGAATGGAGTTCTTGTAGCTAAATGTAGCCGATCATATTCTCTGTTCTAGGGGTCTAGTGCAGCATGGAGATGCAAAGGATGGATCTGGTTGGCTTTTGTGGGCAACAAGCAAAGTTCTTTTTTTACCTTCAATCACCAAATCCAGTGGTGTTGGACTGGATCCAGTAGCGTTGTGTTTAGATAAAGTGATGCTAAACTCAGGAGTTAAATCCTAAAATTGCAATCAAGTACCTTATCTATTTACAATACTGAACCTTATTTGTAGGGATGCACAGATACTTTTCGAGTACCAGTGCAGATACTTGGCATTTTCATGAGAACTACCAGGGTTGCAGCGGTTGCAGCTGGGACCTGGCTCTGGCCCTCCACCACTGTCCTGAAGTCTGTATTGTTTTAGAAAAACTGTCACATGACAATAAACAAAAATGTATCAGTACTCGTACTTGTAAGTACTCGGCAAGTACCAGTACTCGTACTCGCAAAACTGGTATCGGTGCATCCCTTTATTTATATTTATAAAAACAAAATCGTACATTAAAACCGAGATGTACAAATCCCAGGAGCTCCGTGTGCTCCTTACAAATGACAGCTGACTCCTAATTTTTGAATTTTTCTCTAGTGTAGTCCTGGAGCTCAAAAGTATCGGTGCATGTACTCGTACTTGTACCGAGTACTGTACTTGGTATCTGTGCAACCCTACTTATTTGGCTGTAGATCGTCCAATCATCTCTGAATTGGTGCTGATACTGTCCTTCCTTCTGGAGGGAGGCTACTTTTCTTCCCCATGGTCCCTGTGTGTGTTGTAAAGTAGTCACCGCTCCAAGCTCGCTCCTGTGATGGACTACAATCTCGATACAAATTAGTAAACTAAGCATGAGATTGTAGTCCATCACGGGAGCTTGCTTGAAAAGAGTTTAGTGTCGCTTTAAGTGACACCGGTCATCAATCAATCCAGAAGACCGGTACAGAGGACTTTCTGCATGAGATGAACCAGGTTGAAGGTGTATTTTTCATGTTTTATACAAAACTTGAGTTCTTAATCAGTTGTATGAGTATGTCTTTGAAGGTTTATCAAGGTCAGGGTATAGTTGGTAATAGTTGGTCAAACTCAACTGGACTTGTTCTGCAATGTTAAAGGTGTTTTGTAGCTGAGCTCCAGTGAGTGTCAGAACTATACACCCAACATTTATGTCCACACAGATAGCACAGACATCGTGGTCCAATCACCATGTACTATGTCAAGACATTTGCTTACCATGCATGGTCAATCCATTATCTGATTGCAGAAGAATAATGGGCATTACACCAGAATTTGTATCCATGTAAGGTTACCTATAGTAGCGGAAAGATATGGAGAAATCTCTCACCATCAATCTCCCAACCATCAAGCACATGTGAATAAACATTTAATTAACACTTCCAATGCAGTAAAGTCATCTGCCGTTTTCATTGGTAACATTGCTCCAGCTCACAGTGAAACAGAGAACCAGCAAGTGCAGATACCCTGATATTGTGTGCGCTTGGCAGTGCACATATTAACATCATCACGTCTTGCTACTCCTTTGCAGATCATGTTCCCGGTAGCGTACTGCAGCATTGTGTACTGGATGACGTCACAGCCTTCAGACGCAGTGCGGTTTGTTTTGTTTTCTGCCCTTGGTACAATGACGTCGCTGGTGGCTCAATCTTTGGGCCTCCTCATAGGTGCCGCATCCACTTCACTGCAGGTAAGTTCATTTTACTTAAAGTGTATGTATAACCAAAATGTTTTTTTTAGCTTTGGGTAGAGTAAAGAAGTGTTAAAACCTCTGTCAGGTTATTTTTTGCTGTCTGTGTACCATTGGGGAAATTTCCATTCACTTAGAGGAAATCTCCAAAAGTGAGTTGAATTCCCCTCTTAGACTGTTGTCCCTGGAACAGGTGTCACCATTGGAAAATTTCCCCTCAACTCTTGTTCTAGGGACGACTCCAAAATGTTGGTTTTCCCTTTGCTTTCTTTCTAGATGACAATGGTCACCGGTACAAATGGAAGTGTGACTCTTTCCAATTGGGACAAAGCCATCATAGAAAACCGAGACAGAGGATCTATCTCTCCCACTCTCTATTCAAAGATTGATACAAAAAAGTTTTGCTTAGAGATCCACTTTAAAGTGGAACTATTTCTCATTTCGGGATAGCTGGTAGAGCCATTCCTAATCATTAATGTATTCCCCATTGCCAACTGTACACCCAGAACCACTGGGTTGCAGTGCAGTCACAGCCCCACTGGTTCTGAATGTACAGTTGGCCACAGGGGAAGTGCCTCTATTATGAGGATTCCTGAGGCTGTTGCCCCAAGCAGCATCTCTTTGGGTCACCTGGGGGGGGGGGGGGGGGGGGG
>NW_017307341.1:276609-277066 GCF_000935625.1 Nanorana parkeri
GTCGAACCTGTTAGTTAGCTTAGTGCAGTCAGGGCCATCCCTATAATGAGGAGTCTGTTGCCTCAGGCGGCATCTCTTTGGGTCATGTAGGGGGTCAGGCGGAAGGCAGAGAGGCATGTTTGTAGTATAGTGGTCGCTCTGCTACACAATGCCTGCCCCTTTCCAGCCAGAGCATCCCAGATTGATAAGAGCTGGGTGGGGATATGTGTAAGGGCCATACACATCTCCCCGCCCAGCTCTTAGCAACCAGGGGCGCTCTGGCTGGCATCCCGCCCAGCTCCTGGCGACCAGTGACGTCACTGATTGCCAGAAGCTGAGTTCCTGCTATAGAGGCGGGAACTCTGCTTTTAATTCATAGCAGAGAGATTTAGGACTCTGTGTCTTCAATCTCTTTTTCTGTTTTAAAAGGAAAATATCAGGGGTCTGTTTAGACCCCTAATATTTCTCCAAAGCCCCC
>NW_017307341.1:281378-283327 GCF_000935625.1 Nanorana parkeri
TGTATTGTTTTAGAAAAACTGTCACATGACAATAAACAAAAATGTATCAGTACTCGTACTTGTAAGTACTCGGCAAGTACCAGTACTCGTACTCGCAAAACTGGTATCGGTGCATCCCTTTATTTATATTTATAAAAACAAAATCGTACATTAAAACCGAGATGTACAAATCCCAGGAGCTCCGTGTGCTCCTTACAAATGACAGCTGACTCCTAATTTTTGAATTTTTCTCTAGTGTAGTCCTGGAGCTCAAAAGTATCGGTGCATGTACTCGTACTTGTACCGAGTACTGTACTTGGTATCTGTGCAACCCTACTTATTTGGCTGTAGATCGTCCAATCATCTCTGAATTGGTGCTGATACTGTCCTTCCTTCTGGAGGGAGGCTACTTTTCTTCCCCATGGTCCCTGTGTGTGTTGTAAAGTAGTCACCGCTCCAAGCTCGCTCCTGTGATGGACTACAATCTCGATACAAATTAGTAAACTAAGCATGAGATTGTAGTCCATCACGGGAGCTTGCTTGAAAAGAGTTTAGTGTCGCTTTAAGTGACACCGGTCATCAATCAATCCAGAAGACCGGTACAGAGGACTTTCTGCATGAGATGAACCAGGTTGAAGGTGTATTTTTCATGTTTTATACAAAACTTGAGTTCTTAATCAGTTGTATGAGTATGTCTTTGAAGGTTTATCAAGGTCAGGGTATAGTTGGTAATAGTTGGTCAAACTCAACTGGACTTGTTCTGCAATGTTAAAGGTGTTTTGTAGCTGAGCTCCAGTGAGTGTCAGAACTATACACCCAACATTTATGTCCACACAGATAGCACAGACATCGTGGTCCAATCACCATGTACTATGTCAAGACATTTGCTTACCATGCATGGTCAATCCATTATCTGATTGCAGAAGAATAATGGGCATTACACCAGAATTTGTATCCATGTAAGGTTACCTATAGTAGCGGAAAGATATGGAGAAATCTCTCACCATCAATCTCCCAACCATCAAGCACATGTGAATAAACATTTAATTAACACTTCCAATGCAGTAAAGTCATCTGCCGTTTTCATTGGTAACATTGCTCCAGCTCACAGTGAAACAGAGAACCAGCAAGTGCAGATACCCTGATATTGTGTGCGCTTGGCAGTGCACATATTAACATCATCACGTCTTGCTACTCCTTTGCAGATCATGTTCCCGGTAGCGTACTGCAGCATTGTGTACTGGATGACGTCACAGCCTTCAGACGCAGTGCGGTTTGTTTTGTTTTCTGCCCTTGGTACAATGACGTCGCTGGTGGCTCAATCTTTGGGCCTCCTCATAGGTGCCGCATCCACTTCACTGCAGGTAAGTTCATTTTACTTAAAGTGTATGTATAACCAAAATGTTTTTTTTAGCTTTGGGTAGAGTAAAGAAGTGTTAAAACCTCTGTCAGGTTATTTTTTGCTGTCTGTGTACCATTGGGGAAATTTCCATTCACTTAGAGGAAATCTCCAAAAGTGAGTTGAATTCCCCTCTTAGACTGTTGTCCCTGGAACAGGTGTCACCATTGGAAAATTTCCCCTCAACTCTTGTTCTAGGGACGACTCCAAAATGTTGGTTTTCCCTTTGCTTTCTTTCTAGATGACAATGGTCACCGGTACAAATGGAAGTGTGACTCTTTCCAATTGGGACAAAGCCATCATAGAAAACCGAGACAGAGGATCTATCTCTCCCACTCTCTATTCAAAGATTGATACAAAAAAGTTTTGCTTAGAGATCCACTTTAAAGTGGAACTATTTCTCATTTCGGGATAGCTGGTAGAGCCATTCCTAATCATTAATGTATTCCCCATTGCCAACTGTACACCCAGAACCACTGGGTTGCAGTGCAGTCACAGCCCCACTGGTTCTGAATGTACAGTTGGCCACAGGGGAAGTGCCTCTATTATGAGGATTCCTGAGGCTGTTGCC
>NW_017307341.1:283353-285538 GCF_000935625.1 Nanorana parkeri
CTGCCCCTTTCCAGCCAGAGCATCCCAGATTGATAAGAGCTGGGTGGGGATATGTGTAAGGGCCATACACATCTCCCCGCCCAGCTCTTAGCAACCAGGGGCGCGCTGGCTGGCATCCCGCCCAGCTCCTGGCGACCAGTGACGTCACTGATTGCCAGAAGCTGAGTTCCTGCTATAGAGGCGGGAACTCTGCTTTTAATTCATAGCAGAGAGATTTAGGACTCTGTGTCTTCAATCTCTTTTTCTGTTTTAAAAGGAAAATATCAGGGGTCTGTTTGGATCTGATATTTCCTCAAAACCTCTGACAGTAAATATGAAAAAATAATAATAACCATAAAATAATTAAAAAATAATTTTTAAAAAAATGTTAAAAAGGTTGGGAAAAAAAAGTCAGTTTTTAGTTTCATTCTAAAAATTTCATTTCGTCCATCCCTAGTTCTAACCCTTCACCACTCTATCCAAAACCAAAGAAAAACCTTTGCTTTTTGTTTATAAGAAAAATTGCTTGTGAAGGAATGATGCATGTTATGTCAGTCTTTTAAATAAAGTAGAGTGTACCTTTAAGGCTTCAATGAAAAGCTTTCTTTATATATAATAATAATAATAATAACACCCCATTAAAGTGTGTAGTAGAAAAGTCCGACATTCTAGTGTAGCTACTATGAAGGAGAAAATTTGCTTAACCCCTTAAGGACCAATGACAGAATTATTCCATCATGGTTGTCCGTGCCGTAAGGACCCATGATGTATTATCTCCGTCATGGATCCTTAAGGGTTTAAGCTTTCGTCATGAGCTAAATGAGGACTTATATATGCAAATGTCACAACAAATTAAAGCCCTTTTTGTCCATTAAAAAACGGTATATATCACTACAAGAGGGCTATGTCTTCCATTGGAGGGGAGATGATGAGATTTACTAAACAATGGGAACCTTGGACTACATGGCACTCCTTACGTGAGGTACAGTGATACGCAGAGTACTAGTTTTAGTGCTGAGTTTCATGGGACTCTTCCTACACAGACATGACATTGGAACTGGCGCTAACCTTAAGCCTGATAGACGATTCTCCTTTGTAAAATACGCTGCTTGTTATTTGTTAGTGTACCATATGTTCGAGCCTACTCCTGATGTACCCTGTTTCCCCAAAAATAAGACCTACCCCGAATATAAGACCTAGTGCTATTTTTGGGAATTGCTAAAATATAGGACCTACCCCGAAAATAAGACCTAGTTGTGACCATTCCCAGGGCCGGTGGTGGCATAAGGGGGAACTTGAAGAGCCGTGGCAGAGAATCCGCGGTGCCAACGTAGCCAGTGCTAGAGGAAGCAAGGCAGCAGCGTAGGGAGCAGAGCCGCATAAGCCGATGCCTCCTCTATAGCTCCGGCTCCTATCACATGTGGAGTGATACCAAATGCACTCTGCCTGTGAAGAATTGATAGTAAAAGCGTACTTCGCTCATTCTGGCCATTGGTTACCAAATTGCTCTTGGAAAGGTACGGCACCCCTGACTGCCATGATCACCATATTCTTAACTTTGCCACTCACTCCTGTCTTGTAAGTCTTCTACCGGTAGTAAGTGTGGATTGTTGTCCATTAAAAAAAAAAAATAAGACCTACCCCGAAAATAAGACCTAAGGTGTTTTTTTGAGCCAAAAAAAAAAATAAGACAGTGTCTTATTTTCGGGGAAACACGGTACTAATTCATGTGGCTCTCACGAAAGATGGGTACTACAATTCATGTACAATACACTTCCGTGATAACTTCGAACATGTATTGTTGTTTTTATATGTTGTGAAAATTAATAAAAACTATTTGAACAAAAAAAACGGTATATAATATGTGTTGGTGCAATAAAAGAGAAAGATGGAAATTAAGGTTGAACACACACAGCAAAAATTGCTTTGGTCCTTAACTCAAATACAAGCATCTGAAGCTTGGTCCTTAAAGGAGAACTATGGGGTTAGGGCTTTTCCCCATAGTTCTCCTTAGGGTAACGGGAGGGCACAAACTAGCGTCCTCCCGTCACCCTAAGCTCAGCTACAACTTGCGGTGTACTGAGACGCCGCAGCTGAAGCGGATCCCGACAATTATGTCTGGATCCGCCCAGCTGCGTGAGTGACAGCTGGCTCTACCTATCTAGAGGCAGAGCCAGCTGTACCCGCCCCCTCCCCCGTCCGTTCC
>NW_017307341.1:286271-292099 GCF_000935625.1 Nanorana parkeri
TATATATATAGTATATACAGAAAAGAACAAAATAATCTTAACAAAAGGGTTGCAAATTTTTCTAATCTAAAGCTGAACCTGAGCAAACCGTTGAAATAAATACATGTGAACTGTTTTATCTGCAAAGGATTTGTAATTCTGTTTGGCCAATCTTGTGGTGATACTGCCCCCCCTAGATAGTACAGTCCTTTGTCGCTCTGTTTGTGACCTCTCTGCACACTACACTGCAGCTGAGCGTTACACCCTAGTCTAAGAACTGCCCTAGTCTGTGATTGGACCAGGATAGAGCAGCAGCATTCTTATTCTCTGTAGAAGCCGCAGCACCAGATGATTTGAAATATAAGGCAAGCATTTGTTTCTTCTTTATACTGAGGACTGCAGCGGACGCTAGGCTCTCCCATTATGTCTATTTACATACCTAATACTAGTATGTCATTATGAAAATGCCTTTGCCTTAGTTATAGGTCACTTCCCATTTTGCTACCATTTAATGAATATGTTCCATTGTTGTAAGGGACAGCCTGATGAAAGATTATATGGTGAGATACTGTAGCTATTTGTTTATGGATTAGTTCCATAACACACCATATCCACTTTTTTGGTTTTGATAAAGAGCTGGGCTAATATCATGCAACATAAAAATGTGTAACAACCACCACTGTATTCTACAAGGTCTCTGCTTTCAGGAAATATATAATTCGGGGGGGGGTTAAGTAATTTGAAGGCCTAAAATGTGGATTATAACGTTTGCCAAAAAAAATGATCTGGCAGTGAAAGGCTCAAACATACCATAGATCATGACAAGGGGTAGCCAAACTCTGGACCTCCAGCTGTGGTGAAACCACAAATCCCATCATGCCTTTGCCTCTGGAAGTCATGCCTATGGCTGTCAGAGTCTTGCAATGCCTTATGGACTTGTAGTTCCACAACAGCCGGAGTGAGGCAAAGTTTGGCTACCCCCTGGATGATGGTATAACAAGGGCAGAGTGTTTGCGGATATGTGGGGATGACACTGTAAAAAGGTCAAGTAATAGCAGCAGTTTATTTTTTGTCCTGCAGGTGGCGACCTTTGTGGGTCCGGTAACTGCCATCCCGGTTCTCCTCTTTTCAGGATTCTTTGTTAGCTTTGACACCATACCTGCTTATCTTCAGTGGATGTCTTACATGTCTTATGTCAGGTACGTTTTTAGTCCTATGCTGGACCTCTTGGTGTAAACCTACTTTGTGTTACTGAAATCAGATCTTGTTGCTCTTTAAAACTATCTGTCATGAAGGAGCAAAGTCTAGGACATCCTGCATCCAGTGCCCATCCCATGTCCAGATTAATGTTACAATGCTATACTAATTTAGCTCCCCGTGTACCTATCGTCAAAGTGTATCCATAGCCTTAACGTTTTGTTTTTCTGAATAAAGTATGAAGAATTAGAACAAACAGATCAAGAGGTGAGGGATATCTTCCAATGAGGACACCCACTTGTTCTGGGGACAGCTAAGAGGGGAATTCCACTTACTTTGTAGAGATTTCCTCTCACTTCTTGTTGCATCTCCGAGACAGGAACTGAAGGGGAATCTTCCCCATTGGATACAGACAGCAAGAAATAAATGGGTTTTATTCACTTCCCTACTCTGTCCAAACCTAACAAACAGGTTTGCTTATGCAGACATTTTACTAAAGCCTACAAGCAGGGCTGGATTTACTCTCTCTGCTGCCCCAAGGCCAGGTTCCTCAATGCGCCAACCCCCCCCCCCCCACAGACAGGGCTAAATGTAGAAAACAACTACCCGCCAGGCACCTGGAACTACAAGTCCCGGGCATCGAGAGATAGGAATTCCACACCCCTGCTGCCCCTTTACTCCCCGCTGCCCCAAGGCCGGGCCTTGGTTGGCCTTGTGGGAAACCCAGCCCTGCCTACAAGCCTCATGTAGAAGTCTACACAAGAGTGTGGCATTGAAATGATGGGAGCCAAAAGATCTGATTTTCCAATGCTGATTTCTCAATAGTGGCGGCATGTATTTACATAGTAAATATAAAATGTATAAAGTTTCAGATGGCTCTACAGCACTGTGATTTTACTTTATAAGAGATTAGATTTCCTCTAACAATCACCTGTAATCACCTGTAAACTCTGGAGAGGGGAGAACAGGGGTAACCTGTTCCTTTTATTCCACAGACATCGAATGACCTCTTCCACTCAACTGCCCCCGGCTATGTATCAAACTAAGGCCGCTAACGCAGGACATTACAGTGGCTTTCCCACATTGTATCTGCATTTTACAAGTCATTGTATGAAATGCAGAGCACAGTGTGAAGCCTGTAGTGTTCTTTAGAGTGTTCTCTGATTCAGAGTTATGAAGAAAGCAAATCAGAGAGCGCATTTGTAAAGCACCATTGTGCTTTATGAATGTGACTGAGTATTTTTTCAAAAAAGCAGCGGTATAGCCAGTTAGGCCACATTTCTGGTCTAAATTTGGTCCTCTGAGTGTCCCTCAGATTTAGTAATTGAGCACCACTGTTGTAAATTTCTGTTTCTCTTGATTCCCGCTGTGTCTTTTCCAGATATGGATTTGAAGGGGTGATATTATCAATTTATGGCCTCGACAGAGAGGATCTTCACTGCGACAAGGATGAAACGTGCCATTTCCAGAAGTCGAAAGCCATTTTGAAGGAACTTGATGTGGAGGACGCCAAACTCTACCTAGACTTCATCATCCTCGGAGTCTTCTTTGTCGCGCTGCGTCTCATAGCCTACTTTGTCCTCCGATATAAAATCCGGGCAGAGAGATAAAAACCCGGGAAGGCAGTAGAGATAACTGAGACTAGATATTACCAAGGGAAATACAGAAGAACCGACTTGTCCTACTACACTGGCCAAGCTATGGATGATTGTGGAGATGCCACCGAGACCTAACTGTTGATCCTTTTTGGGTTAGAACTTTTGTTGGGTAAGCTTCACAAAGTCTGCAGAGATTTTTCTTGGGCCATTTTCTAAAGACACTTTCTAGATTTAACTAGGAAGAAACAAGAGGGAATCGTAGACACTAGCCATCTCTTGGAGACTGACCTTGAATACAAAGTCCTAAAATATTCTTGCAGCTAAAGACTGTGCTATGGGGTTACGCTATAATCTGGAGGCCCGTTCCCGTGGATGTCTCTAAGTTTCCGTCAATGTGTAAGTTTCGCTCATGAGCAAGATGTCTTCTGCATCTCTTGTTGAGTTTGCAAGCCATCTTGACAAGCTTACCCTTATTACCTAATTTAGGATGTTGTGTTTGTTTTGACAGAGCTGGTCTCGCATTTAAGTAAATTAACTGTACTAGCCTCAGCTTTATTTTTTTGTTCCAAAATCTTGTTAGAAAGCCTCTTTTGCAAAGTTTCGGCTTAGCTTAGCTGGCTGGATTTTATGACAAAATGACAAAAGAAGGTGATGTATCCAAAAACTGTGGTCAATGAGCAATGACCACAGTAAACAATAAGTGATGATTCCTGAATGTGAAGAATGTAAAATTTGTCTGGGAAAAGCCAGACCACCAAAGTATATACCATGTCAGTTGTCACCTAACGTCTGCCACTTAATGTATACAGACATAGGTTCCTTTTCATTATATTTTGATACCACAGGAAAGTTTTTTTTATCATGCTGGGTTATTAAAAGCATGAATAAGTCGGCCACCCTATTATTATACCGCTCAGTATTCAAAGAATTGTGGGTAAAAAAGTATGCCCAATGTGCCCACCTCTCACATCATTGGTCTTCCCTATAGGCCCTACTCCCTCTTATCCCATGATTGCACTCATAAACAATATGGTCATAGCTTTACTGAAAGAGTTTGAAGCAGCTTCCAGGTACGGAAGAGCATATGACTCATAACCCTCTTCCTCTCATGTGACGGAGCTGGTTCTTGGTGATTGGCTCTGCAAAGTCATGTGGGGGGTATGGTCAAATAAAGACCTTATTCAAATTTTAACAGGGTTCAAATACCTTCCTTGAAGAAAATACTGCTCCAAGTTACATTCAGTAAAGGCCACATATGTTAAGACCTAGATATTTGGTAGCATCATCATTGATGGTGAGGAGGCTTCAGACCAGCTATGAGATCATGTCACCAAGTGCCTAGGGGGTTTCATACCTTTTTTAGCACAGAAGAGAAGCCGGAGCAGCATGTTCTCCAAGAAAGGTGAATATTTTAGTTCTTTTGTTGCTTGCGATTCATCCACCCCAACAAGACTGTTAACTTAGCTCAAGTGCGTCCAATCAGAAATCATCTCCTGACAACAGTAAACAAATGGTAATTTGTTGCACATCACCATTCTTCTTCGCACTGCTTTCATGAATAGTTTACTAGTACGCTGCAATAACATGCAGTAACCCACGATGACCAACCGGAATGCAGCGTATGCTATTTCATCTAAACAACAAGTTGGCTGGATTGCTCGCTATTAGAGGCTGAGCAACATAGCTATATGCATTGGGTTTTTGAATGTGCCCAAGAATGGAAGCCATTTTCTTTTTGGTCAGCATATAACTTCATCCCATTAATTATAGAAGAGATATTGAAGGTACTTTGTATTTTTTTGGCTCAGTTGTGTTAAACCCACCTGGGAACGCCATAACTTCCTTGGTTGCACTTTATAATTTGTGTTTCAGTCATGTGTCTAGTCCCTAGGGGGAAAAAACAACTCCTTCCTTGTGCACTGTATATTTTAACAACAGGAAGGTTAAAGTAGATGGAAACCCAAGCTCTAAACTCTCATAGCAGCTGAAACAAGTACCTTCAAAAGTCATTTTTCATATTTTTTAATCTGCAGATTTCATTAAAATAACACCTGGTGGTCCTGCCATGGAAGTCCTTGTTTAGGCACTTCCTGTTATGAGCTGACAGTGCTCTTTATCAGTTGCTCTACTGCTTTTTTCAGTAGGGACTAGAAGGGGTCATGCCAATGCTCAAAGCACAGGCATGTTTCATAGCTCCATTATCTTCAGGAAATGCACCCTGAGAAATGATGTGCAGAAGTTGCTGGAGTTTATGTAGGCAGTAAGTGGCTGCAAATCAGCAACACTGATATGCAACAAAGAATGCAAAACAATAGGTAAAAAGGGTATTTTATTTAATAATAAAGTGTTTTAGATATGCAGTGCTTTAGCTAACCAAGTATCCTTCAGTTAGGGATAAACATCTACTTTAACGTGATATTACCGGCCCGATTGTTCCGTCAACACAAGCTCGCAAATGATTTCACTGTAGAGCAACTTTAGCCTGATTGTTCTTCTTTGTACGAATCTCATTCATTGACACAAACTACCTCAACTAGTTGTACAAATCCAGGACACTCTGGGCCTCATGCTTACAGGTAACTCAAAGGAATGCCTATGCAGCAGATAGCAACCAATCAGACATCTCCTTTGGGAAGCTTAGGAACAGAGAGGATGAAGCTGGTTGGTTTCTATAGGCAGCTCAATACTTCTTTGAGCCAAGAGGTCCACCATTTAGTGAAAGTATTTGCTGTAGCATATTGAGCAAAGCTATACCATAGTAGAATGTATCTAGAATGCTTCTTGCATGTACAATCGGCATGCACACTAGCGCCATCATTGATGCTCCCCTTTACACAAGCATGCACTGCATCCAGATCCAGCATCCATGATGGCTACCACATAGGTAATTTCTCGGTTTCAGCCACGTCCACAGCAGCGAACTTTTAGCAAGATTTCGATTTGCTTCTATTTTTATTTATAGAGTTAATTGTAAAAGATACGTAGAATGCAATAGATAGAAATCCTTTATTGTTCTCTTACTTGAGTAAAAGATTTGCAGCAATCCTAATATAT